>NW_025212750.1:27588-28359 GCF_004010195.1 Chiloscyllium plagiosum | reverse complement strand
AATTCAAATCTGTTTTTGTCTCCAGGCAACCAGCTACACTAACTGTTGGACCAAATGGTTACATTATATCTTTTTTCAGAACACTTGATGCTGTCAGGTAGTTTTGTTGCTTTTAACTCTCTTAAAGGTACAGTATACCTACATCTTCATAACACAGGCAACTGGAAGCTCAGGGTCATTTTTGCAGATGAAATTTAGGTATCTTTGAAGTTATAACCCAGTCTGCATTTCAAAATCCTTAACTCCTCTCCTCCCCATCTTGAGCATATATCTCACCTTTTTCTAGCTATCATTCACTCTGATGAGTCATCACTGGACCTAAACATAAACTCTGCTTCCTCTGCACAGAGGCTGCCAGACTTAGAGTCATAGAGATGTACAGCATGGAAACAGACCCTTCAGTCCAACCCATCCATGCCAACCAATATCCCAACCCAATCTAGTCCCACCTGCCAGCAGCTGGGCCCATATCCCTCCAAACCCTTCCTATTCATATACACATCCAAATGCCTCTTAAATGTTGCAATTGTACTGGCCTCCACCACATCATTCCATACACGTACCACCCTGTGCATGAAAAGGTTGCCCCTTAGGTCTCTTTTATATGTTTCCCCTCTCACCCTAAACCTATGCCCTCTAGTTCTGGACTCCCCGACCCCAGGGAAAAGACTTTGTCTATTTATCCTATCCATGCCCCTCATAATTTCGTAAACCTCTAAGGTCACCCCTCAGCCTCCAACGCTCCAGGGAAAACAGCCCCAGCCTGTTCAG
>NW_025212750.1:19514-22143 GCF_004010195.1 Chiloscyllium plagiosum | reverse complement strand
ACAATGAAAGTTTGTGTTTTCAAATTAACCCGTCAGACTATAACCTGGTGCCATATGATTATTGACCTTACTCAACCCAGTCCAAAGCTAGCACCTCCATATCATGGTTTTTTATTGGTTAGCCAATTTTCTCTCTAAGCAAATAAATTGTCCGTGTGTGCTCTTGTCTTGCATATTAATCTTTCGCCAAACATTGGGCGGCACGGTGGCACAGTGGTTAGCACTGCTGCCTCACAGCACCAGAGACCCGGGTTCAATTCCCGCCTCAGGCGACTGACTGTGTGGAGTTTGCACGTTCTCCAAGTGTCTGCGTGGGTTTCCTCCGGGTACTCCGGTTTCCTCCCACAATCCAAAGATGTGCAGGTTAGGTGAATTGGCCATGCTAAATTGCCCGTAGTGTTAGGTTAGGGGTATGGGTGGGTTGCGCTTCGGCGGGGCGGTGTGAACTTGTTGGGCCGAAGCGCCTGTTTCCACACTGTAAGTAATCTAATCTAGTCATTGCCTTCTTGAAGTCCAGATATAATACATTTTTCAGATCCCCGTTATTCAACTTGTTTGTCACACGTTTTAATTTTAAAAAGTTAGGAAAATCATTCAAACATGATTTATCCTTAAAACAATCACGTCGACTTCGATGGGTTGTGGTTTGACTTTCAAAGTCTCCTGTTGTTAATAACAGATTCGAACAATTTGTCTTCAAACCTTTGCTCATAACTTTTCATTCCCAATTGAAGTTGGTTATTCTACGTTCTTCCTTTTCCATAACCTCGACAGTCCATTTCAATTCCTGTGAAATAGGCACGAGGCTGTGAAAGATCGGCTCCAATTGCTGTGTAAGAGGCATGGGTGGCTGATTTGACTCATTCTGTTCCTGTTTCACACACATGAGGGGCTGAATGTCCTCCTGGTGTTCCTCCACTATAGCTTCGATGTCTTGCATGTCCTGCGCCTGTTCCTGACCAAGCCGCTCAAGATATCATTGTCCTCATCCTGTTACTCAATGACAAGTTTGGGGACTTATGGAATCTCCCTGCTGTTATGCCACATTTCGAGTGTTGAATTGTGCAGGCAGGTTGCGTTGCCCACAGTGGGTAGCTCAGTTGTTAGCACTGCTGCCTCCCAGCACCAGAGATCTGGGTTCAATTTTGTCTCGGGTCACAGTTTGTGTGGAGTTTGCGCATTTTCTCTGTACTTGCAAGGGTGTCTGTCGTGTACTGCAGTTTCCTCCCACAATCCCCAGATGTGCCAGTTAGGTACATTAGTCATGGAAAATACTAGGTTGCAGAGATTGGGTTGGGAAGGGGGTTGGAGAGTGGGGTTTGTATGGGATAGCCTTCGGAGGATCAGCGTGGAGACGATGGTTAAATGGTCTGCTTCCACACTGTAGGGATTCTATGATTAACACCTTCATTGCAGAAATCAGTTGAGGGAATAATATCTGAGTTAATACCAATGCCCTTTCTTAGTGAGGAGATTAAATCTGTGCATATTACTCCAGAAGTGATCTCACTAAGAACCTGTACAGCAGCAGCCACACTTTACGAGCTTGTTGTAAGGTTCCTACTCAGGTTAGAGCAGGCTCAGATGTCACAGGAATGCACAATTTTGTTGAAAATGAATGGTGTGCTGACCTTCATTTCAGGATGACTTGAGTCCAGGAGTAAGGGCATCTTACTGAAGCTGTACAGGCCCTTGGTGAGACCCCATCTTGAACATTGTGCAGTATTGTGTGCAGTTTTGGTCTCCATACCTAATAAAGGGAGAGCAGCGAAGGATGACCAGACTGGTCTTTGGGATGACAGGCTTGTTGTGGGAACAGAGTTTGGGGCGACTGTGCCTGTATTCCATGAGGTTTAGGAAAATGGGTGAACTATATAAAACCCTGACATGGCGAGACAGATTGGAAGCAGGGATGATAATTCCTCTGGATGGGATGTCCAAAACACGGGCTCACAGTGTTGGGTACAGCCAGGCCAAAGTGCGTTGAGATGAGACTAAATGTCTGCACTCAGAGACTGGTGAACTTGGGGGATTATTTCCCTGATCAGGCTGTGAAAGCTAAAGTACTGAATATAAATAAGGATTTCAAGACACAGAAGGCTTGGGGAGAGTGCAGGGGTTTGGTGTGGAGATATAGAATCAGCAATAATTACAGGCAGTTATCCAATACTGTGGCAGCTGTGTTCCTGTGGAATACCATATTATCGAAAACGGTGCAATATAAATAATGGGGCCAATGGGAAAAAGAGGCTTCGGTGCAAAACCCAAAATTACCAGTAAAAATCAAAACAAAAATAATAGTCGGCCTAAAGCAAACAATAGCACAGGCTACATAAATCTTTAAACTATATATTGTAATGAGTTAGTGCAGCAAATGCCACACTTTAACACTACAGTCACTGACTACAGCACTGTACCTTTCACCAAGATCTTCACCAGAAATCGCGCGGGCTGACTGACCACGTGATGCGGAATTCTAGTTCTCTCCAAAATATTCCCCTCCCGGTTTGAAATAAAGTTCCTTCTAAGTGTAGACTACAAATCCCACATACAGGCACAGTTTCAAGGCTTGAAGAGCGGATTACAGACCTGCTTTATCTGAACACACTGAGGGTGCATTTGGCAAACA
>NW_025212750.1:19031-19427 GCF_004010195.1 Chiloscyllium plagiosum | reverse complement strand
GAACACTGTGTGGGGAAAACTGAATTGAGGAGATTTTCACCATGAATTAGAATGGAGGATGCTTAGTGTGTTGAATGACCTACACTTTTCCCGAAGTTTTTGTGTAGTCTGTGGAAAAGCTCTGTAAATCCTGCCACCTGTTCTCTTGATGTTAGGAAGGAGAACTCTGCAAGGTCAACACAATAGTATTTCCCGTTCCAATACTGAGGCTGGTGCCGGGTGATCTGTACGGTTTTATCCTTTAATACCTCCAGAACAGTTTGATACAATAGACTGTCTTGCTTGGCCGTTTCCGAGACCATTGAAGAGTTGATCACATGTCTGTGTGTCTGGAATCACGTTTAGGCCAGACCAGGAAAGCACGGGAGATTCACTTCCTGAAAGTACATTGAGGAA
>NW_025212750.1:0-17120 GCF_004010195.1 Chiloscyllium plagiosum | reverse complement strand
TTTGTTTAATTGAAAATTTGTTCTGAGTCAATTCATTTCTAGAGAAACTCAACAGGTCTGGCAGTGACAGACAAACAGAGTTAGCGTTTCAAGTCCAGTATGACACTTCTTCACAACTGAAAAGGATTGGAAAATGAACTTAATAATCCCTTGACAAATGTGGGGAGTGGGTAAAAGAGAGTGTGGCAAAAGATGAACATGCTTTTAGTAGTGTGAACGAGAAAAACAGAGTTAGCGTTTCAAGTCCAGTATGACACTTCTTCACAACTGAAAAGGATTGGAAAATGAACTTAATAATCCCTTGACAAATGTGGGGAGTGGGTAAAAGAGAGTGTGGCAAAAGATGAACATGCTTTTAGTAGTGGTGAACGAGAAGATCATGTGAAGTAGCCTCTCTCTGTTGAGTGAACGATAAAGAAGATACAAACATACAAGGTCATAGGGAGGCCAGGAGGGAGAATGTACGGAAACTGGAGTACAGTTATAATGGGGTCAGACTGTGAAGTTATGAAATTGTACATAAACTCCTATAGGATACAACGTACGAAAGTGTAAAGTGACTTGTTACTCGAGCTTGGGTTGTGCTTCCTTGGAATATTGCAGCAGCCTAGGGCCAAAATGTTAGCATGAGAGCACGGTAGGTTATTGAAATGGCAAGAAATGAGAAGGTCTGGGTTATTTCTACAACAGAATGGGAGAGTTCCTCAAAGCAATCTATGTTTGGTCTCGCCAATATAGAGAGACTGCATTGTGAGCAACAATGATAGGATACCAGATTGAAAGTTTACAAATGAAATGCTGCATCATCTAGAAGGTATGTTTGGGGCCTTGGACAGTGAGGAGTGAAGAGGTGAATGAGCAAGTTTTGAAGTTTTTGCAATTGCATGGGAAAGTGCCATGGGGGAGTGGGGAAGTGTTCGGAGTGATGGGGGGTGACACAGAAGGAACGGTCCCTGTGAAATACTGACAGTGGCGGGAGGGGAAGATGTGTTTGATGGTGCTGTCCTGCTGGAGATGGTGGAATTGGTGTAAGATGATTATGTGAATATGGATTCTAGTGCAGGAGGAAGTGTGGACAAGGAGGAATCTATCATTGATCTGGGATGGTAGAGACGGATTGAGGGCAACACCATGGGAGATGGGACAGTGACAGCTGAAGTCATTGGGCCTTGTCCCCCAGAGTTAGGGGATTTCTGGTTTGAAGGAAAATTAGGTCATGTTAGACGCAGCTCAAAGGAATGTGGCATCATCAAACAGAAATAACAGAGATGGAGAAACTTGGAGAATGGAGTCAGCCTCCGCTGATTATGTGTTCAGCCACATGCAGAATTTCCCCCGAATGATTGAAAAGAACCAGGCATCTAATTTGAGGATTTCTGCCTCACATCTGGTCTGAAGCAGAATGTGAAAATTGACCAGAGGAAGGTCATTGAGTATACATGAGCAGACATTCAAGCAGATATCCCAAACCACTAAGTATTGTTTCTGTTCAAAAAGAAGAACTCGATAAGCAGGTGAACCACACATGGTTGACAAAAGCTCTCAAGGATACTATTGATGATATTTAGTGGCGGGCCAGATTTATAATGTTTATTTCAGGGACCATGAATTTCAGCTGTGCTTCCTGATTTACTCCCCAGAAAACTCTGCCAATGCTGCTCCATCCTCTTCCCTGCTCATCTCCCCTTCCTGATTCCAGGTTCTCCCTCTCCAATTACAGAGTACATTCTCTCACATTATGGTCCCCACCCACTTCACCTGAAACTCTTTGATCAAGTCTAGCTACTCTGCTGTAGCAGCAAGCTGCGTTTTGTGCTGCCACTTTGCCCCTGGTCTCAGTGTGGCTCAGCCTCTCCATTCATGAAGTTTTACACCTCCCACTCACATCTCACTCCGGAAAGTTTCCCTCTTAGAGTAAACCTTATTGAAAACGCCTCTCCCCCTTTGCACTGAATTCACACTATGATCCAAATTTCAAAAAGTATACTCAGACTTCATCTCACTCTGCTAAAGGTAGACGCTGACAGTGTGGTACAAGAATTCCCCATCTTATATGGTTCGTGCCAGAGATGCGCTTTCACTTTAGAGATCATTATCCCATTTGGACAAAGCAATTTAGGTGTTTGACCTCTTATTGGTACTCGTACGAGTTTCCTGCTGGCTTAGTGTTGTAACATGGAGAAAAACAAATCACAGTATGAAGCTTGAGCTGAGTGTTATTTACCTGTCATTTGAATACTGTTTCAAATTTGCAGTGTTTATCTTTAAATGCTTATTCGTGAAGTTAGTGTCAGATAGCGTGTAGGATGTTGACGGATGACATTGTAGAAGTTTATAAAATCATGAGAGGTATGAATAGAATGACCGGCCAAGGTCTTTTCCACTGGATGGGGGAGTTCAACCATAGAAGGTATCGGTTTAAGGTGAAAGAGGAAAGATTTTAAATGGACGAAGGGTCAACGTTTTCACACAGAGGGTGATGTGTGTATATGGAATGAGCTGTTAGAGGAAGAGTAGGAGATGCAAGTACAGCGACAACATTGAAAACTCATTAGCGCCAACATATGAATGGGAAACGTTCAGAGGCATATGGACATAAAAAAATCTGATGGCACTAGTTTAGTCAGCATGGACAATTTGGACCAAAGGGTCCATTTGTGTGCTATATGACTGCATGAATCTAGAAAGTGAGGAAAAGGGGAGAAAATACATGTTTTGGCAAATTAGCACGAAATACAAAAACAAGCAGCACGAGCTTTTCCGAGCATATAAAAAAAAATCAAGATGAGTGTGTGACCTTAGGTAGAAATTAAGTCAGGAAAGTACACTGAGGATAATTGGAGGGTGTGACTGAAGAATTGGCTACAGGGAGCAGACAGATAATTTACACCCATGTTTTACATCTTTTCTCAGAGTGGAAGGCACAGTATGTATTTCAATGATGTCAACAAAATGGCAATAGGAGGGAAGTTCTTGAAACATCTCTAACAAAAGGAACAAGGATTTTTCTAATAGATAAGAGTAAGAGTAGACAGGCCAGCAGTAATTCACAGCTGGTTTTAAAAGAAATTGTCACAGTCTTGGGGTCATTGCGCCTTCTCTATCAGATGTCAGTTCTGCTGTTTGTTAATGTAAGTGCGGTAGCTTGAATGGGTTGTCATCAGGTTTAGGTATACACGGTTCTGACCGTGGCATGTTCACCCACACTCATCACTGAACCGGAGATCGGCTTCATGGTAATGGTAGACTGAGAGATTATATTGTGGTTGAATATAATTCTGCTGCTGCTACTACAGCTGCTATGATGTGCAGCATCACATGAATGCCCAGTTTGAGCTGCAATATCTGCAACACAATTCTGCTGCCTGTCCTCAATTCGCACGGGGACCCTGTCACCCTTCTCCCCTGTACACAGTGCCCTGTCCTGATGTGGGAACGCTTCCTTTTTTAAAAAATTCTAATGCTGTTAGGGTATCTTCATGATGCCATGCCTCCAATTTGTCACATTTCTCAAAAGCATTTGACGTTTTCATCTGAATCTTTTCCCCTCCAATAATGCCACCTTCTGTTTAAAGCGAATGTGTTTCCTCTGTTTCTCCTCCATGACCATGATTCAGAGTTCTGTCGTGTCGGTGATGACCGCCTTATGTAGTTTCAGAACAAATACATTTGTATATCTTGCGTTATAATTCACTTCCTGTTGTATGGCGCTCCATGTTGGACAGGGCGTGTGAGCAGCTTTGACACACATGTTTGAAATATGCTCAAAAACAGAAATTGCTGAATTCACTGACAAGTCTGACAGCATCTGTGGAGTGAAAGCAGTGTAAAGGTTCTGTGACTGTTCCTCAAAGTACCCAGTAAGTCAAACAAGTTTTGTTTTTGTTTCAGATTTCCTGTATCCAATGATCTTTGCTCTAATGAAAATGTGTTCTGTAACTTTTCATTTTTGAAGAAACTCAGTGAGTCTGTCAACATCTACAGAGACAGAGAAACAATGTCAATGTTTCAAGTCCAGTGTAAATCTTCTTCAGAAGTGTAAAGGATTGGAAAATGAGTGCTTTAGTATCTTGGCCGAAGTGGGAAAGAATGTTTGGAGGCCCAGTGTGAAAGACAAATGGGCTTGAAATTGTGGTGAAAGAGACACAGATATATAATGGGTGTAAGTTAATGTGTAAATATTAGAAATTGATTTTCTCTGTTGAATGTAACATAAACAAGACACAATCTGAGGGAGCCCATTAGGGAGAGTGTACGGAAAATGGAGAACAGCCATAATGGGTTCAGGCTGTGAATTTATGGAATTGAATATTAACTCCAACAGAGTGAAACGTACCAACGTGTGAAGTGAGGTGTTACTCGAGCTTGGGTTATGCTTCATTTGAACATTGCAGCAGCCTGCATTTTCTTAGAATCCCTACAGTGTGGAAACAGTCCCTTCAAGCCAACAGGTCTATACTGACCCTCCAAAGAGTATGTGGACCAATCCTATTCTGTACCTTAATACTATACATAGACCCTTGCCTATTGCACCTCTCCTCAACATCCCTGAACACAATCGGCAATTCAGCATGGCCAGTTCACCTAATCTGCACAACCTTGAACTGTAGCAGGAAACTGGAACACGCAGAGGAAATCGAACCCAGTTCCCTGATGCTGTGAGGCAGTGGTGCAAACCACTGAGCCACCGAGCCATCCAGGACCGACCACAACTCTATACGAGCAGAAATGAAGCCATTCGGACTATCAAGTCTGCTCTGCCGTTCGATCATGACTGATAGATTTTCAACCCCATTTCCCTGCTTCCTCTCAGTAACCTTTGATCCCCTTGTCAATCAAGAACTAATCTGTTTCTGTTTTAAATATTCTAAATAGAACATAGAAATGTAGAGCACAGAACAGGCCCTTTGGCCCACAATGTTGTCCCAAGATTTAATCCTAATGTAAAATATAGTAACTTAACGTATGCACCCCTCAACTCACTGCTCTCCATGTGCATCTCCAGCAGTCGCTTAAATGTCTCCAATGACTCTGCTTCCACCACCAGAGTTGGCAACGCATTCCATGCATTCACAACTTTCTGCGTAAAGAACCTACCTCTGACATCTCCCTTATACGTTCCTCCTAATACCTTCAAACTATGACTTCTCGTACCAGTCAATCCTGCCCTGGGGAAAAGTCTCTGGGTATTGACTCTATCTACTCCTCTCATTATTTTGTACACCTCGATCAGCTCTCCTCTCTCCTCCTTGTCTCCAGAGAGAAAGGTCCAAGCTTGTTCAACCTCTCTTCGTAGAGCAAGCCCTCCAGTCCAGGCAGCAAACTGGCAAATCTTCTTTCCATCCTCTCCAAAACCTCTGTATCTTTCCCATAGTAGGGCGACCACAACTGGACACAATATTCCAAGTGTGGTCACACCAGGGACTTGTAGAGCTGCAGCAAAACTTCGCGGCTCTTAAACTTGATTCCCTGTTAATGAAAGCCAAAACACCGTATGTTTTCTTGACAACCTATCCAATTGGGTGGCAACTTTGAGGGATCTATGCACTTGTGCACCGAGATCCATCTGTTCCTCCACACTGCCAAGAATCATCTCTTTAATGCTATATTCAGGATTCGTTTTTGACCTTCCAAAATGCATCACTTCGTATTTATCTACGTGGAACTCAATCTGCCATTTTTCCGCCCAGCTCTGCATCCTGTCTATGTCACTCTGCAGCCTACAGTAGCCCTCTATACTATCGACGACACCTCCAACCTTTGTGTCATCAACAAATTTACTAATCCACCCCAGAACCTCCTCATCCATGTCATTAATAAAAACTACAAAGCCTAATGACTCTGCTTCCACCACTGGCAATGCATTCCATGCATTCACAACTCTCTGCATAAAGAACCTACCTCTGACATCTCCCTTATACGTTCCTCCTAATACCTTCAAACTATGACTTCTCGTACCAGTCAATCCTGCCCTGGGGAAAAGTCTCTGGGTATTGACTCTATCTATTCCTCTCATTATTTCGTACACCTCGATCAGCTCTCCTCTCTCCTCCTTGTCTCCAGAGAGAAAGGTCAAAGCTTGTTCAACCTCTCTTCATAGAGCAAGCCCTCCAGTCCAGGCAGCAAACTGGCAAATCTTCTTTCCATTCTCTCCAAAACCTCTGTATCTTTCCCATAGTAGGGTGACCACAACTGGACACAATATTCCAAGTGTGGTCACACCAGGGACTTGTAGAGCTGCAGCAAAACTTCGCGGCTCTTAAACTTGATTCCCTGTTAATGAAAGCCAAAACACCATATGTTTTCTTGACAACCTATCCAATTGGGTGGCAACTTTGAGGGATCTATGCACTTGTGCACCCATATCCATCTGTTCCTCCACACTGCCAAGAATCATCTCTTTTCTGCTATATTCAGGATTCGTTTTTGACCTTCCAAAATGCATCACTTCGTATTTATCCACGTGGAACTCAATCTGCCATTTTTCCGCCCAGCTCTGCATCCTGTCTATGTCACTCTGCAGCCTACAGTAGCCCTCTATACTATCGACGACACCTCCAACCTTTGTGTCATCAACAAATTTACTAATCCACCCCAGAACCTCCTCATCCAACTCATTTATAAAAACTATAAAGAGGGGAGGCCAAATAACACAGCCCTGTGGGATCCCTCTCAACACTGTCCTCCAAGCAGAATACTTTCCATCTACAACCACTGTCTGCCTTCTGCCAGACAGCCAAATCTCCCTGTATTCCATTCTTCCTGACTTTATAAATGAGCCTTCCATGGGGAACCATATCAAATGCCTTGCTGAAGTCCACATGCAACACATCCAATGCTCGACCGTCATCGACCTGTCTTAATACCTCCTCAAAGAACTCAATAAGATTCGTGAGGCATGACCTGCCCCTCACAAAGCCATGCTGACTGCCTTTAATCACGCTATACTTTGCCAAGTAGTCATAAATCCCATCCATCAGAACTTTTTCCAAACTTTGCTGACCACAGACGTAAGACTGACTGGTTTCTAATTGCCAGGGATTTACGTAAGACTGACTGGTTTCTAATTGCCAGGGATTTACCTATTACTCTTCTTGAAATAAGGAACAGCATTCGCTTCCTTCCAATCCTGCGATACGATTACTGTGGAGAGTGAGGAGGCAAATATCCTCGCTGGCGGCTTAACAACCTCCTTTCTTACTTCCCGGATAGGATAAATTTTGTCTGGCGCTGGGGACTTATCCATCTTAATGTTTTCCAAATTTTCTAGCACATCATCTTCATCAATATTGATCTGGTCAAGACTGAACTAGCCAAGCATCTCTAAATTTTCATTTACAACAAGTTTCCTTTGCTTGGTGAAAATCGAAGCAAATATCTCATTTAGGGCTTCCCCGATCTGCTCAGACTCCACGCATATGTTCTCTACGCTATTCCTGATCGACCCTACCTTCTCCCTGATTATTCTCTTATTCCTCACGTATGAGAAAAATGCCTTTGGTTTCTCCCTAATCTTTCTGCCAAGCCTTTTTCGAGACCTATCATGGCTTTCCACAGTCCATTTCTAAGCTCCTTTCTAGCAATCTCTGTAATCCACTAAAGCTGTGCTAGATCCTTCCTTCATCCATCTTACGTAAGCTGCCCGCTTCCTTCTGACGAGAAGTTCCTCTGTTCTCATCATCCAAGGTTCAATAATGTTACCCCTTCTTACCTGTCTCAGAGGAAAAAATTTGCGTATCACTCACAACAACCACTCCTTAAATAGTCTCCATATGTCTGCTGTGCCCTTTCTGTGGATAAATTGCTCCAGTCTATACTTCTCAACTCATGTCTGATAGCACCACAATTTCCTTTTCCCCAATTAATATCTTCCCTCGGAAACTGCTTCTTTCACTCTCCCAGACTATGCTACATGTGAGGCAGTTGTGATCACTTTCATCAAAGTGCTCTCCCACCGTGAGTTCTGACACCTGTACTGGCTCGTTGCCAAGCACCAAATCCAAACTGGCCTCTCCCCTCGTCGGTCTGTCGACATACTGAGCAAGGAAACCCTCTTGAACACACCTGACAAAAACGGATTCATCCACACCATTCGATATTGGAAAAGTTGAAATCACCCACAAAAATAACCCTGCTAATTTTGTATTTTTTCCAGAATCTGCCCGCCTATGAGATCTTCAATCTCTCTACTGCTCTTAGGTGGTCTGTAGAAAACCTTCAAATGCGGTGACTGTTCCCTTGCTGTTGCTAACTTCCACCCATACTGACTGAGTACACAAACCTTTCTCAACAACCTTCATTACTGTAGCTGTGACACACTCTCTGATTAGTAATGCTACAGCCCCTCCTCATTTCCCACCCACCCTGTTTTTTTTTACATTATTTACATCGTGAAAACAGGCTCTTCGGCCCAATAAGTCCATACCAACCCTCCAACGAGCAACCTACGCAGAACCAATCCCCTACATTTACCCCTTCATCTAACACTATGGGCAATTTAGCATGGCCAATTCACCTAATCTGCACATTTTTGGATTATGGGAGGAAACCCATGCAGGCACGGGGAGAATTTACATACTCCACACAGACAGTTCCCTGAGGTGGGAATTGAACACATATCTCTGGCACTGTGAGCAGTGCTAGCCACTATACTACCGTGCCGCCGCGAAATGCTTTTAACCGTTTTTAAACATTCTGAACCCTGGAACATCAAGCAACCATTATTGCCCCTGTGAAATCTACGTCTCCTTTATGGCCACGACATCGTAGCCCCAAGTACTGATCCATGCTCTAAGTTCGTTACTCTTATTTCGGATGTTTCTTGCATTAAAGCAGACACACTTTAACAGATCCCTTTGTTTCATCGTGTGAGAAACCATCCTGATAGATTCAATATATTCTGTCACTATCCCGTCCGCAACTAACCCCCTCTCAGTCATGTGGTCTGATTCCTACCCCCCTGGCAAACTAGTTTAAACCCGCCCGAGCAAACCTCCCACCCAGGACATTTGTGCTCCTCCAGTTCAGGTGCAACCCGTCCTTCATGTACAGGTCCCACCTTCCCCAGAAGGTATCCCGATGGTCTAGGTATCTAAAGCCCTCCCTCCTGCACCAGCCTCGAAGTCACGTGTTAAGCTGCATTCGCTGACTGTTCCTCATCTCACTACCTCGTGGCACTGGCAGAAAACCTGAGATCACTACTCTACTCGTCCTGCTCTTCAGCTCCCAAACTAACTCTCTGTAGTCACTTTTCAAATCCTCAGTCACTTTCCTGGCTATATCATTGATGCCAAATGATCTGGTTTCCACAGTCTTCTGTGGTAAGGAATTCCACAATTTCACCACTCCCTGGCTAAAGACATTTCATCTTATCTCCGTTCTAATGGGTTTTCCCTTTACTCTAAGCCTGTGCCCTCCTGCCAGTGCACACGTCCTCACAATGTTGTGTATATCCAGGTCATTCAGTATTCTGTAAGTTTCAACTGGATCCCCCCTCATCCTTCTAATCTCCATTGAGTATAAACCCAGAGTCCTCAAAACAGTCCTCATGTGTTAAGCTTTTCATTTCTGGTGAACCTTCTCTCAATACGCGCCAAGTCTAAAACATGCTTCCTGAGGTATGAGGCACAAAATACTGGAAATGTGGTCTGACCAGAGCCTTAGACAGCCTCAGAATCCCCACCATTCTCTCCTACTCCTCTCGAGATGAATGACAACATTGTATCTGCCTTCTGAACTGCTGACTCAACCTGCAAGTTTTTCTTCGGGAATCCTGGACTTGGAATCCCAAGTCCCTTTGTTACTCAGATTTCTGATTTCTTTCCCGTTTAGTAAATAGTCCATGCCTGTATTCTTCATATCAAAGTGCATGACCTCACACTCTCCCACATTGTATTCCATCTGCTACTCCTTTTCCCACTCTCCTAAACTGTCGAAATCTTTCTGCAGGCTCCCTGCCTCCTCAATACTATATGCCCTCCCACCTATCTTTGCATCATCTGCAAAAGTAGCCAGAATGCCTTCTGTCCCGCCACTCAGATCATTGCTCTATAAAGTGAAATGTTGTGGTCCCAGCACTGACTCTTGTGGAACATTGCTAGTCACCGGCTGCCATCCTGAGAGGGACAATTTTATCCTCATTCTGCATCCTGGCAGAGAGGCAACCTTTTATCGAAGCTACTACCTAGCCTCTGACACCATGGTCCTTATCTTACTCTGCAGCCTCCTGTGCTGTACCATATCAAAGGCCTTCTGGATGTTCAGATAGGTAACTCTCTCTGGTCCAACCCGTCATTACCTCCTCAAAGAATTGTCATTATATTGAGAACAACGTAGGTTATTGAAATGGGGAACAATCAGAAGGCCAGTGTCATTTCTACAGACAGAGTGGAGATGTTCTTCAAAGCAGTTTCTAATTGGCTGACTAATGTAAAGAAGACTGCATTGTGAGCAGCAATGACCGGAGACTGAATTGAAAGAGTACAAGTGAAATGCTGCTTCACCTGGAAGATGTGTTAAGGACCTTGGACAGTGAAGAGGGAAGAGGTGAATGGGCAAATGTTGCAGCTTCTGCATTTACTTGGAAAGGTGCCATGCGGGGTTGGTGGGGAAGTGTTCGGTTGGTGGAGGATATCACAGAGAGGATTGTCCCTGTGAAATACTGACAGTGGACGGGAGGGAAGATGTGTTTGATGGTGCTGTCCTACTGGAGATGGTGGAAAAGGCGGAGGATGATTCTGTGAATGCAGATTCTAGTGTAGTAGGAAGTGAGGCCAAGGGGAGATCTATCATTGCTCTGGCAAGGAGGGGACGGAGTGAGGGCAGAAGTGAGGGAGACGGGACAATCACAGCTGAAGGCCCATTCGAGTGAGGGGATTTCTCGTTTGACATGTAGGAAACTTCCTCCTGGAATGTGACATCATCGAACAGAAATCACAGAGCCAGGGAAAATGGGACAATGGAGTCACTCTCAGCTGATCATGCGTTCTGCCACAAACGTAGGTTCCACCTGAAAGACTGAAAAGAGCCAGGCATTTCAAATGCAGATTTATATCATATATCTGGTCAAATACGGAGTGTGAACATAGACATAGGTGAAGGTCAGGGAGACATTTAAGCAGGTACTGCTTAGTAATGCTCAGCAATGATTGACTCTGGTCAAAAAAAGAGATGATATGAAGATGTGAAGATGACCCCCCACCCCACCCCATGATGCTCAAAGGCTGTGAAGGATGCGAATCAATCACAAACTAAAGAATTCAGATTGGCGAGCACTAGCGTCGGCTCCATTTGGGAATTTACTTTTGGAACCAGAAGCAGATTGTCTCAAACAAAATACAAAGAAAAATGTTCCAAAATTGTCAAGAAATATGAAAAAAAACTAACCACAAGAGTTTTCCCACAGCGAATAAAAAATGTTCATGATGTGTGTGTGAGACACTTGGACGAAAGTTAGAAAAGTATATGTGGGACATTTGGAGATTTGGTTTCAGGGAACAGGCAGAGAATTTAAAACAGTATTTTACATCATTCCTCACAGGGGAAGGCACAAACAGTTTCAATATCATAAACAAATTTGTAGTCAGATTAAAGTTTTGCACTGTCTCTGACAAAACGAACAAGGCTTTTCTCAAACATAAAAGACCAAGTGTAAACAGCTCATCAGCAGTTATTAGCCAGTTTCAATCGAAGTGATTACAGAGTGACTGGTGGCACTATGTGAAATATTATATACCTCTCGGGATTACAGGAGTGTCCCAGTGAAACTGGCGAAACTCCAATGTGGCGCCTGTCTTCAAGTAAAGAGTTAGTCTTCAAGTGTTTAGGTGCTCCCTTTGTCTGAATAGTGGAGCATAATTGAGAGGCTTAATGGCCTTATGATGTGCGTCCCTCCTAAGTGATTTAAAAACAAGTAAAACTCTGCTCCATCCTCTGATGCGTTATATACTGGGGGAATGAACATTTTGCGAAAGTTAAATTATTTTGAAAATTATCTGGAACATTGTACAAAGACATCATCCAGAGAATCCTAGAAACAGCATTCATAAGAACATTTTATAACCATGTGGGGATATTGCGTAAGAGAGAGAGAGAGAGAGAGAGAGAGAGAGAAGGTGCTTCATTACAATGGTGAGAGTGATGGAGCCTTATTCTCGGGAAGGCACTATACAGTGAGTGAGAGAGCAGAGAGAGTAGTGGGCGGCACGGTAGCACAGCAGTTAGCACCGCTGCCTCACAGTCCTAGGGATTCGGGTTCATTTCCCGACTCAGGCGACTGACAATATGCAGTTTGCACATTCTCCCCGTGTCTGTGTGAGTTTTCTCCGGGTACTCCGGTATCCTCCCACACTCCAAAAATGTGCATGTCATGTGAATTTTGCCATGGTGAATTGGCCATGTTAAATTGCCCGTAGCGTTAGGTGTAGGGGAATGGTTCTGGATGCGGTTGCTCTTTGGAGGGTTGGTGTCGACTTGTTGGGTGTGGCGCCTGTCTTCAAGTAAAGAGTTAGTCTTCAAGTGTTTAGGTGCTCCCTTTGTCTGAATAGTGGAGCATAATTGAGAGGCTTAATGGCCTTATGATGTACGTCCCTCCTAAGTGATTTAAAAACAAGTAAAACTCTGCTCCATCCTCTGATGCGTTATATACTGGGGGAATGAACATTTTATGAAAGTTAAATTATTTTCAAAATTATCTGGAACATTGTACAAACACATCATCCAGAGGATCCTAGAAACAGCATTCATAAGAACATTTTATAACCATGTGGGGATATTGCGTAGGAGAGAGAGAGAGAGAGAAGGTGCTTCATTACAATGGTGAGAGTGATGGAGCCTTATTCTCGGGAAGGCGCTATACAATGAGTATGAGAGAGCTGAGAGAGTAGTGGGCGGCACGGTAGCACAGCAGTTAGCACTGCTGCCTCACAGTCCTAGGGATTCGGGTTCATTTCCCGACTCAGGCGACTGACAATATGCAGTTTGCACATTCTCCCCGTGTCTGTGTGGGTTTTCTCCGGGTATCCTCCCACACTCCAAAAATGTGCATGTCATGTGAATTTGCCATGGTGAATTGGCCATGTTAAATTGCCCGTAGTGTTAGGTGTAGGGGAATGGTTCTGGATGCGGTTGCTCTTTGGAGGGTTGGTGTCGACTTGTTGGGCCAAAGGGCCTGTTTCCACGCTGTTAGTAATCTAATACAGTGACCCTTATCCTGACAGGGCGGGGAAGGTTATTGGTGCTTTTCCTGTATTGCTGGACATTTCTTCAGATCGCAGATACTGCACTAAGCTGGTGGCTGAGCTCAGACCATGCTGGGTGGGTCTGGTGGTGCGGCTCCCTCTGGGAAGTGGCCTCCCTCTGTACTCAACCATTCACCAGGACCTCCGTGCCCCTCTCGACAAGCTGTGGTGTAATTTTCCCTTATCTGCCATGCTCAGGTAAACTATGCAGGGCAACTCCAAACTGAGAAAGCTCAACCGTGTGTCCATTGGCCTTTTAAAGATGGCACCAGTGCCAGTGGTAACAGAATATCCAGGGATAACTGGACGATGGTGAGTACCACCAGCCATGATGGGTGGGAGAATCAGGCTGGCATAGAATGAGAAGGACACCATGGGGTGGGGTGGATAGTTAATGAGTTGGCTTTGATAAGATAACACCAGAAAACTAGTTCTGACTGGTCCAGACAATCCTTCTGTCACACTCAATTAAAATGGCAATGAGACAAATTATTGTCAGATTCAGCCCAATGAGTCGAAGACTCTTCTGACCCTACTGCCAGTTACAAAACTGCAGGACAAATGCTTATCCAAAACACTCCAACATCTTAACTTACACCAATATCCTGCTCACCCATCATTCCTGTAAACAGTGGCCTATATTCAAGATGCTATCGAAATGTTTTCATTTCACAATTTTTAAACATACCATCAGATCCTTCTCTGAAATTCTCTCCCAATCTCCCCCTCCCATTTAACAAGTGTTCGATTCTGGATGGATTGCTGAGCAGTACACTAGCCTGGTCTACGCAGTGCTTCATGCTGAGCAGGTATCTCATCTGGGCTCAGACGTGTCCGGGCTGGATCTGTGAGGTGGATTGAGTATCCGATATAATTCCTGACATGATTATCACTCCTCCAGCTCGGCCCATTCCGCCAATAAATGTGAGGTGCTGTTTTTCAGGTAGAATTTACTTGGTCAAAATATTCGACATTAAGCAAAGCACAATTTATTTGAACACTGTCGATAAAATACATCAAAAAGAAGAGGAACTTGCAATAACGTAATTCTGTTGGAAAACTTGGCAGAACAATAGTTTACTTAACTAGTATACAGTAACTGCTCCAATATGGTATCATCCAATAAGGACATAAGTCAAAAATCAAATGCAGGAAACAAATAGTCTCACATGCAGTTCTCCAATTCAGGAGGAAAGAAAATCAAAGACAATTCTGAGAGAAATCTCAGAGAGAATGTGTAGCACCCGGGAGAGATTTACTGCCTTGGAACCCTGCTGAGACCCCAGCAATAACTGGTGAAAGGTATAACTAAGACTCCTGGTTCTGTGAGAGTTTGACCATCACACCACAGGACCAGGCTGCGGCTGCAAGAACACAAGGAATGGACTGCATCTACGCCGTCTATGGCTCTGTAGGTGTCTCCAAAAATGCCTAAACCCACCTAAGCCGTTTAATGCTGGACAGATAAATGTCAAAGTTAAACATAAATAAATACAACGAAAAGATGCAGCAAGCCTGGTGAACAGACACAGACGGTCTCGTGAGTCCAGCAGTGCCTACCCTGCCAAAACACAGCAGATACATCGAGCTAGGTAAAAGCAATGACTGCAGATGCTGGAAACCAGATTCTTGATTAGTGGTGCTGGAAGAGCACAGCAGTTCAGGCAGCATCCGAGGCTCAGTAAAATCGACGTTTCGGGCAAAGGACACTTGCCCGAAACGTCGATTTTACTGCTCCTCTGATGCTGCCCGAACTGCTGTGCTCTTCCAGCACCACTAATCCAGATACATCGAACTTGTGAAGAGAAAACATTATCTCTGTCCCTCACCTCTATGTTTACAATTGGAGGTGTGCCATTAGCCCAATAATCAGCGATATCAAAATCCCACCCACACCAAGTATTATTGCGATATATCAGAGTTAACTGGAGTTGTTTGTTCAGTAACTGTGATTAATATCAGTCTTTCTGGACCTAACTGGGTCACTGGAGGACTTCCGTCTTCCATAATTAGGGACTTCTTTCAACTTGCTATGCCATAGTATTCGGGGTAGAGCCAACCTCAACAAGATTGGGATCAGCAGCTACAGAGAAAGAGAGAGAAATCAGAGTCAGAATCTGAGAACATTAGAATGTTCCAACAATGGATTTGAATTTGACAATATTAGACAGGAATCTCCCAACAATGGATCAGAATCTGAGAACATTAGACAGGAATGTTCCAACAATGAGTAAGAGTTTAGCCTGGGGTCTTTACTTCCTTTCTCAGGATTGGCCATGGTTAGATTTGCGAATAGAAGCCGTATTGATGATTAGTCAAGTTGGTACTATCCAATCCTCGCTATTATTGGTGTTCCTGGTAAGTCTATCTCTCTCAATTCCATAAATGCTGCTGAATTGCATTGCTATTCTGGTTGATTATATTTAACAAATACGTAAACTTTCCGTCACAAACGCGACTTCCTTCTCATGCATTTCCAAACTACTTAATCATAAATATCTGAGAAGGAATAAGACTGTTCAGAACGTTGAGTCTCCTATTTACCGTCAACTATTTTATGTCTCCATATTCTCTGTGATTAAACCTGCTGACGCCCACCTTCATAATATCCCCAATCTCCAGCTCTGCCTGAGTTCTGATGCTGATTTCAGCATCATCTAACCCTTCATTAACGACAGATTTTATGGTGTCAGTTCACTTCTGACCTCTCTGCCAGTTACAAATAGTTTGACCACAAACTTTTTCTTGTATCTACAGATACTTCACAACTGGAACTCTTAAACAGAGTAATAGGTTATGACTCTAAAAGGATTGTCTGAAATCCTACCACAGTCAATGACTAAATTTAAATTCCAATGACATAAATTGGAATGAAACCTAATTTCATGACAACCATAAACCATTCGGATTTCTTTTCTTATTTTATTGATAACGTTTGGTAAAGAAACCTAACATGTTTGCCCTGTCTGAACTAAGTGTCATCTCAGATCCCCAACAATATGGTTGCCTCCATTTTGCCTTGACAAATGGCCACGTGGTCAAGGGCAGTTAGGATGGACAACAAATGCTGCCCTTGCCAGTGCTGCTGGCATCCCGGGAAACAACAACATTAAAGGTGAAATAACCAAGGAACTGTGGAAGCTGGCGATCTGAAATAAAATTCTCCACGGTCTGAAAGAATGTTGGAGAATCTCAGAAGAAACACAAATAACGTTTCGAGTTCAGTGAAGCTATCAAAACTGAATGCAACGGAGAAATAATATTATTATATCAGGGATGGTTGGAAGGGTGAGCAGGAGGTTTGTGTTGAGTGGATGATGTCCAGCAAGAGAGAGAGAGAGAGAGAGGAAAAGCAAGCAAATGTATTGCTGATGATGGACTGGAAAGAAAACAGAATGGGAAGTTATTCTAACATTTCCCCTTTTCACAGTTTCCTGAATATCATATTTATTACGGCATGTCCCTGCTTACGTGAGTTATGTTCCTCTATCTCTCATCTCTTAGTGTGGTGATCAACTCCATCAGCAATACTTTTAGTCGCTGAGATATAGAGAAACATAATGTTCCATTGTCAACTGCTTCTTTGGAGAGAGGAACTGTTACTGTGCCACTGTGTGGATATGTAAGAGCTTTCTCAGCCAGGAAGCAAAACTGAGGAGACCGAGGCATTTTCAACACTGAATGGATGCACTATGGGTGTGGGGAATTGACTTGCTGCTGTCATCTAGAAAGGAGGCTCTGTGGATGGTGTTCTCAGGATTGTAATGTCAGCGACTGGTTTCATTCAGGGAGCCCCGAGGTTCTGGGGACCCCACTGTGAATACTGCATTTACAGTGTACATAGAATATAGCGCAGCACAGGCCCTTTGGCCCTCGATGTTG
>NW_025212749.1:24296-28355 GCF_004010195.1 Chiloscyllium plagiosum | reverse complement strand
ATCCGGCCTTGTCTGTGACAAAATGCTTTTTTCTAGCCTCACAAGGCCGTTTGACCACATCCCGCTGTGGCCCATCGTTAGGTATATCCTTTCTTCACCATTATCTGCTCCCTCCATCTGTGCTTTCCCCAACCATACAGATCCTTATGACCTTTTAATTGGGGTTTGTTTCTGTAAAAGTTGGAAACAGATGCTTATATCTACCGCTTGTGCAAGCATATCTGGCTTAACCTACATCCTCACAGCACCTTATCTATTTGTCTGTAACATCTACCATTGTTTTGTAGTCACGTTTCATTCTTGCATACAATTTTAGCTAATACAAAAACAATTATGTATTTCCTCCACATAGTTTGCATTCTTGTTGACTCAGCTCTTAGTTGAAACACTTACACACTGGTGTGAGTTCATTTACCTTGCATAAGTAATTATGATTGCAGAAGGTACACTACTTTACCTCTATCCCACAATTTCCCCTTTTTCTTTAGTTACCATTTGAAACCTTCAGCATTTTTCTTTTAAGCATCGCCCCCAAAATTTGCAAGCATCATTCCGGAGATTTCATCCATCTTGGTCTCACTCTTCCCCTCATTATTTAGTCGATAACGTTGCTCTGCCTGATGCCCTTTTAGGGACATCTGTTTCATTAAGGCTGTCTCAATCAGTCTTTGGGTGAGCCCTCGTATACAGGGTGTGATACAACAGCCAATGGCCACCAATACCCCGACTACTACTATCAGGGAAGGAAGGATGGAAACCACCACCCCCTTTCACTTTCCAAACCGTGATTCAAGCCATCCCGTTAGAGATGTGTGTCTACTCCTGAATTCTCAGCCAGTGCCTCTGCTAAGGTAGTCAATCTCCTTAAGGGCTGAGTAATTGAACCATCAGGGACAGTGTTATTAGGAATAAAGGTACAACAGCTTCCTCCTAAAATCTCTCACACACACCCATTTTCCGTTAAAATTATATCAAGGGCCATTCTGTTTTCCACCTTCATCCCCTCCCCCACTCACCATTGTACTCTATGCTACTTTCTCCCCACCCCCACCCTCCTCTAGCTTATCTCTGCACGCTTCAGGCGCACTGCCTTTATTCCTGATGAAGGGCTTTTGCCCGAAACGTCGATTTCGAAGCTCCTTGGATGCTGCCTGAACTGCTGTGCTCTTCCAGCACCGCTAATCCAAAATCTGGTTTCCAGCATCTGCAGTCATTGTTTTTACCTTGTTTTCCAATGCCATCCTACTTGTCGCATCAAGCTGTTCTGATATTCCTTTAACTGCATCTCTTGTATAATTTATAAATCACTGTTGATTATAGAAAATGTAATTTATCCAATCTACATTTTTATTAATTGTTACCCACCAGAAGTGAGCTGACTCAAAACCTACTGCAATCTGGTTGCGAGCCTTGAACTCACCAAGTAAACCCGTAGGAACTCCTATAGAATCGAGATAAATTCTGTCATCGAAAGAAGTGTCTAACTGTAATCTTTTACCTCTTCCCTTTTTCCCTACTATCTTTTCCTTCTCAAATGCAAGGGTAAATGGAATTGCCAATTGTACAATTGCACATAACCCCTCTCCAGTTCGGAGGTAGCGTGGGTCTCAATAGTTTGCCTCCACAATACCACCACAGATCCGCGCGGGGAACCTTTAGTGCTGGGTAGTTCCCTCCCTTGTCCGTTTTGGTGACATTCTTAATCACTGTCCATAATTTCAGCTCCCCCAAATCTCTAGACTGATTTGTACCTCGTCTACGCAACATGACGTGTGACTTCCAACTGCGGCGGATAATGTGGGGGTGGGGGGCTTTTGAATCTTTCTTTTCCAAGGGAGGGAACATCAGAGATAGGGAGGTACAATTCCTCTCATTCCATGCAGTCTCATTCTGATACAAGGCTATCATACATTTCATGCCCTTCCTGTCTCACTTCCACCCGAGTGGAAAGGGAACCACCTGGGCCACTGGCCTACCGGAGCCACATGCATAGCAATTGCTTTTGTTCAGACTTTTTACAGTATACTTTACTCATTCAACCCAGGCATTTGCATCCCCATAACCAGTTTCTATTTCGATGGTCTGTTTCAAGTCCTTTACCTCTATAATTTTTACTACTTTAGGATCATCGGGAGGGGTGAAAGGTTGTATCTTATTACCCAGTAGTTTTACCCAGTAGTTCTACCCGTGTTCCCTGTCCTACACTAATTCGAAAACAACACCCCGAGAAATCCTTCCAGTTTGCTTTCATTTCTATCCAAATGTTTCATCTAATTGTATCTCATAGGTGCCCCCCCCAGAATTGCATCGTGCCATGTGGTTTTCTTTATTGTTAGTTATATTGGGTTACACTTTTTATCGGAACAATCGCGAGCTGGTCAGAAGGGGGCCTGGTGTACTGTGACGAGACCATTATACCAACTACCATCCCCAAGGCCATCCCCATAGGACTTAAGATGTATCTCTGAGCTGCAGTACTGTCTCTGATTATGTACATTTCCACAATTTACTAAGCTGCATGCATCAGCGTCTATTACTTGTGGATTATCAGACTCCGGAACCGTTAAAAATACATATGAAAATGATATTTGACAAAATCCCAATACTAAGAGGGCTAGCATCATATCTCTAAGCATTCCCAGTATTCTAAAAATCACGCGGAAGCACAAAAAGACTTAATATACAAGATATTTGACAAAATCCCAATACTAAGAGCGCTAGCATCATATCTCTAAGCATTCCCAGTATTCTAAAAATCATGCGGAAGCACAAAAATACTTAATATACAATCCTACAAAAATAATCCCGCGCTCACGTCGCCACTGTATAATCAGTTACTCAAAGTCTCTTTAATCTGAGATTCAGCAGATCTTGCGTTGATTCGGCTGTCCAGACGTCTTCCTCAACTGGAAATTCCACTGTCCCTTTGATCCGAGTGTAGTGAGTCCAGCCTTTTTCTGCCGTCCTTATTGCCGTTTCTGTCAAAAGAACCTGATACGGCCCTTCCCAGTCCTGTTGCAATTTAGTCCCTGTCCATAATTTTACTAAAACGCAATCTCCCAGTCTAATCGGATGAACAGCAAATTCAAGGGGTGGAGTCTGTGTCAATAAAGCCTGTTTCCTGAGTAAAGAGAAAGAGCAGGACAAGCCCAGTATATATTTCTTTAAGAACAAATCTTTAGTTTCTGGGATTGGCAGTGGCCAGAGATAGGAACTTCCTGAGGACAAGAGACAGTAGGTATTAGGGAATAAACCACTGCTTCCTGTGGATTCAGAGCTGCTTCTTTTGTTACCTCATCGGCCAGTAAGGTAGCTTTCCATTCTTTAATTAACAACGAATTACTACAGTCATGTTTTAAATTAACCAGAAATCAATCTGACAGATCACTGGGACTGTGTGAAGGGATCCTGCCAATTAATATTGATTCAGGCTTGCACAATCGATTTGTTGTAAATATTAATTATTAATTATATATTGTATAAATATAAAAATCATTATCTGTAATTCAGGGTGGAAACGCAACAAATGACCAAAACATTATTAAAACTGTAATTGCGCAGTTCTGTTTGTTTACCAGTCACTTTTGCTTTCTCATTCTGTTTCTGTAGTTGTTTTGCTCGAGCACATTCATTTTTAAGATCCTCAATAGATTACATAGCACCATTTGCAATTACTTCAGTCTCAATTTGGTGGCAGTATTTTGTCATGAGCGCCTCTCATCACATCACCATAATTCAATTAACTCTTTCGTTCCCCCTGCCTTGGGCTTAAATTTTAAGGATGACTATGCTGCCCCTGGATCGACTAGGAAAACTATGTCCTTTTTATAAAGACCCACCTTTAAATTTATCAAGGATTCCTGGTGGATCCCCGGGGGCAGGAACTCCTGACACCCTTATTTTCCATCAAGGATCATAAAGGGTACTGTCTTTACTTCCTTTTTCAAATCTGGAGACTCTCTCCTAAAAGTGACCCGTCCTTTCACAGTAATAACATTCCGCCTGTGGGGATTTCCACTTCGATCCTTGTTCCTGTCCACCAGACCCCTGAACATCTGC
>NW_025212749.1:19675-22904 GCF_004010195.1 Chiloscyllium plagiosum | reverse complement strand
TAAGGCTGTTTTTCATTGACATATAAATTCAAATATTTACAAACCCAGTTTTCGCCTGACCCATACTTTGACCAGAAGACGGCGGGACAAAGAATGGATACCTTAGTCCATACAAAGAAACAATATTTAATCATCTTTTTCCCTTGTACAAGTATTATTTTTCCAATTCCCCAATATCCTGCCCAAAGGACTTTCTGGAGGTATGTTGTAAGGGACCCTGCCTCCATTTCCATTGCCTTTTTCTTCTTTTGTTCTCCCGGAGGCTTTTTCCTTACACACGGCACAACCCATATTGAGTTCCTTTGTTATCCCCTTATTAACTACTAAAACTCAATCCCGGCCACCAAGGCAGTACTTAAAAGTCAATTTTCTTACTCTGGTCTGTGCACAGAGTTGCCTGGCCCCTTTTTGCCGTATTTTCTATCGACCTCCTTTCACTGTCTGATTCAGATGTCTCTCTTGTGGGATTGTACCAGTCGCCGAAGGGAGCAGACCAAACCGGAACACGAGACCACTCCTCAATTGGGAAGGGGATGCGTCTTCCCAGTGTCCAGAGCCAGCCACTCCCCCCGGCAATGGAAGAACATCCTAGACGATTCCCCAGTTGTGAGAAACAAAGCTCACTCACTTCAATAATTTCAGCCTGAATCAGTAGTGTCATTTATTTTACCCTTGCAAGAGGGTGCGATGTCCACTGTCTACAAGGCAGGGACACACACACACACACACACTGAATTCAACTAATACACGATATTTATGTAATTTGGTTCCTTTTTTTATCACATTGCTCCTCCCCGTTTACAACTTCCCCACTTCTCTAAGACCGGTACCCATTACTCCTGTTTATCTCTTGCCTTATCCGGCCTTGGCTGTGACAAAATGCTTTTTTCTGGCCTCACAAGGCCGTTTGACCACATCCCGCTGTGGCCCATCGTTAGGTATATCCTTTCTTCACCATTATCTGCTCCCTCCATCTGTGCTCTCCCCAACCATACAGATCCTTATGACCTTTTAATTGGGGTTTGTTCCTGTGTTTCTGTAAAAGTTGGAAACAGATGCTTATATCTACCGCTTGTGCAAGCATATCTGGCTTAACCTACATCCTCACAGCACCTTATCTATTTGTCTGTAACATCTACCATTGTTTTGTAGTCACGTTTCATTCTTGCACACAATTTTAGCTAATACAAAAACAATTATGTGTTTCCTCCACATAGTTTGCATTCTTGTTGACTTAGCTCTTAGTTGAAACAATTACACACTGGTGTGAGTTCATTTACCTTGCACAAGTAATTATAATTGCAGAAGTAACACTACTTTACCTATATCCCAGAGTTGGGAAGACGAGCTTGTCAATTACACCAGGGCAGCAGGAATACAGCAGAGAACGAGGTAGGACTGAGAAATCAAACTGCATTTATTTCAATGCAAGTGGGCCAACAGGTAAGGCATTAGAACTCAGGGCATGGTTAAGAACATGGGACTAGGATAGAATAGCAATTACAGAGACGTGGCTCAGGGCTGGACAGGACTGGCAGCTTAATGTTCCAGGGTAATTGAAGCTAGAGGAAGGATTGAAAGGGGGCAAGAGATGAGAGGGAGAGGTGTTTTTTGATGAGGGATAATATTACGGCTGTACTTAAGGGGATTATCCATTTCTTATTTCTCGGTTCCACCCAAATTGCTTCTTTTTTATTCATTTATGGCACGTGGGTGTCTCTGCCTGGCCAGCACTGATAGCCCATCCCTATTTGTCCTTGAGAAGTGGTGGTGAGCTGCCTTCTTGAATCACTGCAGTCTATAAAGTGGCTTGAGGTTCCACCCAAATTGCTTCTTTTTTATTCATTTATGGCACGTGGGTGTCTCTGCCTGGCCAGCACTGATAGCCCATCCCTATTTGTCCTTGAGAAGTGGTGGTGAGCTGCCTTCTTGAATCACTGCAGTCTATAAAGTGGCTTGAAGTGTGTATACTTCAATGCAAGAAGTATACGAAATAAGGTAGGTGAACTTGCAGCGTGGGTTGGTACCTGGGACTTCAACGTTGTGGCTATTACGAAGATATGGGTAGAACAGGAACAGGATTGGCTGTTGCAGGTCCCAGGGTTTAAATGTTTTAGTAGGTTCAGAGGTGGGGGTAAAAGAGGGGGAGGTGTGGCATTGCTTGTCAGCTGTGGAAAGGACGATGGATGAAGACTCGCCATCTGAGGTAGTTTGGGCTGAGGTTAGGAATAGGAAAGGTGAGCTCACCCTGTTAAGAGTGATTTACAGGCCTTCTAATAGTCCGAGAAACGTAGAAGAAAAGATTGCGTGGATGATTCAAGAGAAGAGTGAAAGTAATAGGGTGGTTGTTATGGGGGACTTTAACTTTCCTGATATTGATTGGGAAAGCTATAGCTCAAGTTCGTTAGATGGGTCAGTGTTTGTCCAATGTGTGCAGGAGGGTTTCCTGACACAATATGTAGATAGGCCAACAAGAGGTGAGGCCATACTGGATTTGGTTCTGGGTAATGAACCAGGCCAGGTGTTAGAATTAGAGGTAGGTGAGCACTTTGGGGACAGTGACCACAATTCGGTGACTTTCACTCTAGCGATGGAGAGGGATAAGTGTGCACTACAGGGCAAGAGTTATAGCTGGGGGCAGGGAAATTATGATGCGGTGAGGCATGACTTAGGATGTGTGGTTTGGAAAAAGTAAGCTTCAAGGCAAGGGCGTAATTGATATGTGGAGCTTGTTCAAGGAGCAACCATTGAGTGTCCTTGATAAGAATGTACCCGTCAGGCAAGGAGGAAAGGGTCGTTTGCGGGATCCGTGGTTTAATAAGGAATTGGAATCTCTTGTTAAATGGAAGAGGGTGGCCTATGTAAAGATGAGGCGTGAAGGTTCAATTGGGGCGATTGAGAGTTATAAGGTAGCCAGGAAGGACCTGAAGAGAGAGCTAAGAGCAGCAAGGAGGGGACATGAAAGGCCCTTAGTTGGTAGGATTAGGGAAAACCCTAAGGCTTTCTATAGGTATGTCAGGAATAAAAGAATGACCAGGGTAGGAATAGGTCCAGTCAAGGATAGTAGTGAGAAGTTGCGTGTGGAGGCTGAAGAGATCAGGGAGACACTGAATGAATACTTTTCGTCAGGATCCAATCAGGAACAGGACATTGTTGTCAATGTGAGTACTGAGTCACAATTAAGTAGAATGGATGGCTTTGAGGTATGTAGAGAAGAGGTGCTGGAAAT
>NW_025212749.1:15276-17838 GCF_004010195.1 Chiloscyllium plagiosum | reverse complement strand
CGGCGGGGGGGGGGGGGTAGGTATAGGACAGATGTTAGAGGTAGGTTCTTTACTCAGCGAGTCGTGAGTTCATGGAATGCCCTTCCAGTAGCAGTGGTAGACTCTCCCTCATTATGGGCATTTAAGCTGGCATTGGATAAGCATATGGAGGATATTGGGCTAGTTTAGGTTAGGTGGGCTTGGATCGGCGCAACATCGAGAGCCGAAGGGCCTGTACTGCGCTGCATTCTTCCATGTTCTCTGTTCTATTTGCTGTGGGTTGACCCACAATGGCGGAAGGCAGGGAATAATTTCCCTGGATGTACTCACAGGAATAATCACCTTATTAGGATTTTACTGTGGACTCACAAAAGTCAGTGGGAAATAGAGAAGCAAACTTGTAAGGAGATCTCAGTTTTCTGTAAGAATAATAGGGTGGTAATGGTATGGGATTTTAACTTTACAAAGCCTAGAATGGGACTGCTATAATGTTAAGTACTTGGTTGGAGAGGAATTTGTTAAGTGTGCACAAGAATTTTTTCTGATTCAGTATGTGGATGCACGTACTGAAAAAAAGAGCAAAACTTGACCGACTCTTGGGAAATAAAGCAGACCAGGTGACTGAGGTATCAGTGGATGAGCACTTTGGGGCCAGTGACCATAATTCTATTAGTTGTAAAATAAAGTTAAAAATCTTGCAACACCAGGTTATAGTCCAAC
Source organism: Chiloscyllium plagiosum (assembly GCF_004010195.1). Classification (NCBI taxonomy): domain Eukaryota; kingdom Metazoa; phylum Chordata; class Chondrichthyes; order Orectolobiformes; family Hemiscylliidae; genus Chiloscyllium; species Chiloscyllium plagiosum. The sequence goes on along the minus strand of NW_025212749.1, from coordinate 17,139 downwards.
AGGTTTATTTAGAAGCACTAGCTTTCAGAGCAGAATTCCTTCATCAGGTGGTTATACCTAATAACGGAGTGGTGCTCCGAAAGCTAGTGCTTCCAAATAAACCTGTTGGACTATAATCTGATGTTGTGTAATTTTTAACTTTGTCCACTCCAGTACAATGCCAGCACCTTCAAATCAGGCAGTTTTAAATTATTGATGGAAAAGACAGACCGGATCTAAAAGTTAAAGTTCTTAATTTAGAAGAAGGCCAATTTTGATGATATTAGGCAAGAACTTTCAAAAGTTGACTGGAGGTGGGTATTCACAGGTAAAGGATGGCTGGAAAGTTGGAAGCCTTCAACAATGAGATAATGAGAATCCAAAGGCAGTATGTTCCCATTAGAGTGAAGGGCAAGGCTGGTAGGTGAAGGGAATGCTGGATGACCAGAAAAAAATGAGGTTTGTTCAAGAATAAGGTTTTGTTCAAGCGTATGTCAGATATAGACAGCAGGGATCAAGAGAATCTCTAAAAGAATATAAAGGCAGTAGAAATATACAGAAGATGGAAATCAGGAAAATAAAAATGGGACATGAGATAGCTTTAACAAATAGGGTGATTGAGAATCCCAAGGGATTTTGTTTTTTTTATTATCTTTTATCCCCAACACTACCGTCTAACAGCAGTAGTGCGTATTTTTCCCGCGCACCCATGTCACGTGTGTGCAAGTGTCGGACACAGTGAAGAACAACAAGTGCGTAAATCTTTATTTATATTCCATCATCAGGAATAAAGGAAACAATGTGTGATCAGTGACAAGCAGTGCCCTTCTCATCAAAGTGCAATTCTGCGTGATCCATCAGTGAAGGGGAGGGTAAGGATTAAATCAAAACAGAATTGGAGAGGGAAATAATACACTCCATTCCCTGTGATGCCCACCTCTCCCTGGAAATCTCAAGGGTGTTGGTGGACACCACGTGCTCCTTCTGTAGGGACACCCGGGCTCGAACGTACCCGAGGAAGAGGGAAGGCAATTGGCCTTAATGCCCCCCCTCCACGGCCCAATGCCTGGACCTTTTTATGTCCAGGCCCAGGAGCAGACCCACGAGGAGGTCCTCTGACCTACCCTCCCCCCTCCACACCAGGTGCCCAAAGATCAGAAGCGTGGGGCTGAAGTGCAACCAGAAACAGAGGAGAAGGTTTTTAAGAAAATCAAACTGGGAGTGCAAACGCCCACACCCAATATTTAGATGGTCTCCAGACTATACAGCACCACAGAACAAGCAGTTGGGCTGGGAGTCCGTGAACCACCGTAATGCGGTTGTCGGGGACTGCCGCATGCAGCACCGTCCACGCCAGATCCCCGACAGAAAAGGGGAGGACCCCCATGTAGAGAGGTCTCCACTGAGGATCCACGTCACCGAGTGGCAAAGGGGCACATCAAGACGTGTCCGGGTGGTGGATGAGGGAATAGAGGTGGACGGTGTGCAGCAGCAGTTGGTACAGGGCCCACCGTTTTAAGTCCCTAAAAGAGGCAAAGCTAACACTCCGGAGGTGGCTCAGGTTGTGGGGCACAGGCTCCTGCAGGAAGTACAGGACCTTGGGGACATTGTGAAATTCCGTCCAGGCAGGGTTTTTGTGATCTTTCTGGATAATCCAAAATACGGTAATCGAATACCGATTGTTGAACCGGACAACAATCAACCTACAGGAGTATTCCCTCCCAGTCGGAGAACACTTCAGCATTCCAGACCTTCGGGTGACCATCCTCCAAGGCGGACTTCGGGACAGGCAACAGCGCAAAGTAGCTGAGCTGAGGTTGATAGCCAAGTTCGGTTCCCACAGGGCTGGCCTCAACCAGGATCTTGGGTTCATGTCACACTACA
>NW_025212749.1:12660-14527 GCF_004010195.1 Chiloscyllium plagiosum | reverse complement strand
TTTGCATATATTTGGAAAGGTTCAGCATAAATTAGGTCCACAAGGTGGGAAATCACTTTTCGCTAACTTAATTGCGTTATTTTAAGATGTAATGAAGAGGATTGATGAAGAAAGAATGGTGAACATGATCTATATGTACTTCAGTTCAGTGTTCAACAAAGACCTGGATAGTATATTGGTTAGGCACATTAGGTCATGTGGAATATAAGGAGAATTAGCCGTTTGGGTACTGGAAGGTTGCTTTCCAGACTGAAGACCTGTGACCAGCGGTGTGACACATTGATTGGTGCTAGGTCCACCCCTTTTTTCATTTATCTAAACAATTTGAATGTGAACACTGGAGGTGTAGTTAGTAATTTTGACACCAAAATTGGAGGTGTAGTGGACAACGGAGAAGATTCCCCCAGAGTGCAATGGGACCTTGATCAGATGGATTACTGGGCTGAGAAGTGGTAGATGGAGTTTAATTCAGATAAATGTGAGGTGCTGCATTATGGAAAGGCAAGTCAGGGTGGGATATATGCACTTAATGGTAAAGGGCCTGGGGACAGTATCTGAACAGAGACCTTGAAGTGCTGGTTCATAGATGTTTGAAAGTGGAGTCAGGGATAGACAAGGGAGTGAAGAAGGTGTTTGGTATTTAGATATAGACTTAAACTTTATTGTCACGTGTACACAAGTACAAACATTGTGCATCTCAGGTACAAAGGTACCTCAGCACAAAACGTAGATACACATAGTAACACAAAATCTAAGAGAGAAGGAAGGCATTACTTTGTAGAAAACTAAAGTTAAATGTTAACATTACAGTCTACATCCACACCCCAGATGGCCATCCAACATGTTATTCAATTGGCTGCTGTAGGTTACTCTTGAGAGATTAACACAGACATAGAGTCATAGAGATGTGAATCACGGAAACAGACCTTTCGGTCCAGCCTGTCCACGCCGACCAGATATCCCAACCCAATCTAGTCCCACCAGCCAGCACCCAGCCCATATCCCTCCAATCCCTTCCTATTCATATACCCATCCAAATGCCTCTTAAATGTTGCAATTATACCAGCCTCCACCACATCCTCTGGCAGCTCATTCCATAAACGTACCACCCTCTGAGTGAAAATGTTGCCCCTTTGGTCTCTTTTATAGCTTTCCCCTCTCACCCTAAACCTATGCGGTCTAGTTCTGGACTCCCCGACACCAGGGAAAAGACTTTGCCTATTTATCCTATCCATGCCCCTCATAATTTTGTAAAGGACACCCCTCAGCCTCTGACTCTCCAGGGAAAACAGCCCCAGCCTGTTCAGCCTCTCCTGTAGCCCAAATCCTTCAACCCTGGCAACATCCTTGTAAATCTTTTCTGAACCCTTTCAGGTTTCACACCATCTTTCCGATAGGAAGGAGACGAGAATTGCACGCAATATTCCAACAGTGGCCTAACCAATGTTCTCTACAGCCGAAACATGACCTCCCAACTCCTGTACTCAATACTCTGACCAATAAAGGAAAGCATACCAAACGCCTTCTTCACTATCCTATCTAACTGCGACTCCACTTTCAAGGAGCAATGAACCTGCACTCCAAGGTATCTTTGTTCAGAAACACTCCCTAGGACCTTACCATTAAGTGTATAAATCCTGCTAAGATTTGCTTTCCCAAAGTGCAGCACCTCGCATTTATCTAAATTAAACTCTATCTGCCACTTCTCAGCCCATTGGCCCATCTGGTCCAGATTCTGCTGTAATCTGAGGTAACCCTCTTCGCTGTCCACTACATCTCCAATTTTGGTGTCATCTGCAAACTTACTAACTACCTCTTATGCTCTCATCCAAATCATTTATGTAAATGACAAAAAGTAGAGGGCCCA
>NW_025212749.1:10933-12600 GCF_004010195.1 Chiloscyllium plagiosum | reverse complement strand
TTCTGTGTCTCTGTATCTCTGTCAGTGATAATGTGAGTGTGTGTGAGAGGGAACTACCTGCATTGTTACTTGTGTCTCAGCTGGAAGGTGGGGAGAAGAGCAGAAGGGAAAGGCTGTAGTGGGCTGGATGGCAGGAGAGGCTGAAATGACAGAGTAACAATATTAACCAAAATGGTGCAAGGAACGGGGTGGGGGCGAGGCAGGAGAATGGGAGATGAGAAGAAACAAAAGATTGGGGTGTAAGTGATCCACACTGACTGTCATCTAAAAACAAACAAAACAAAAGAAAATGGTGACAGAGATAAGAAAGTGAGGTTCTCTGTCATGTCCCCCTTCACTGTTTACAGGATGCACATTTAGTCTCAGATTCTGAATGAATTCTGTGTATTTTCTCATCATTAACTCTCGCATTGCCAGTTACTCACAGTTTTAAAGGATCTTGTTTCAGCTAACAGGCCTGAAGTCAAGCCTGAAGTTTGCTGAATTTCAGTATATTGGATATACTGAAATTCTGTTCCAGCCCAGTTTCAGTGGGAAGACACAGGGAAATGTCCTTTGGCTGTTGGTGTGATGGACCCTTCCTCTCAGATCCTGAGAACTTCACATGAAACAAAGAGTCTGTCACTGACGAGCAATCTTTGTGCACGTGACGTGTCTCCTACATATGCACTGGACATGGCAGAGATAGTTTGTGATGAAGAGGATACAGAGAGAGAGAGAGGTGGAGGTGTTGGAGGAGATTACAGAGATAAAGATGGGTGGCAGGGTCTGGAGGTGGTTACAATGATAAGGTGGTGTTTCGGGGCAGGGTGCTGTAACAGAAACGTGGAGGAGTGCAGATCCTGGAGAAGGTAATATAGATAGGGAAGCATGTTATTATTCCTGATCATCCAGCACTCCCTACACTTTCAATCCTTGCCCTTCACCCTAACAGGAACATACTGTCCCTGTACTCTCACGATCTCATTTTCAAAGGCTTCCCATTTTCCAGCCCTTCTTTAACCTGTGAACATCTGCAGCAATCAACTTTTGAAAAGTCTTGTCTAATACTATCAAAATTGACCTTACACCAATTTAGAACCTCAACCTGAGCTACAAGTCTTTTCAAAATTTGATATATCCCTGGCGGTGGGGTCTGTTTGTCCGTGGCAGAAAAGTCAGAGGATAAGGATGTTGTATCCGAGGATGGTGGAGTACAAGTTGAGGACCGGGGCGGGGTCTCTCCTTGTTGCGTTTGGAGACATGGAGTTCAAAGGCTGGGGTGTGGGAAGTGCAGGAGATGCACTGGAGGGCATCATCGACCATGTGGGAGGGGAAACTGTGGTTCTTAAAGAAGGAGGCCATCTGGGATGTTCAATGGTGGAATTGGTCCTCCTGGGAGCCAATGCGGCTGAGGCGGAGGAATTGGGAATCAGAGAAGGTGTTTTTTATAGAAGTGGGGGTGGGAGGAGGTGTAATCCAGGTAGCTGTGGGAGTCACTGGGTTTGAAGTAGATATCCGTGTTGAGTCTGTCGCCGGAAATGGAGATTGAGAGGCCCAGGAAGGAGAAAGGGGAAAGATCCCTTCCTAACATGGTGCCATTATTTACGAAAGGTGTTAGGAAAAAGCCAGGGAACTATGGACTGGTGAGCCTGTTGTCAGTGGTGGGTGAGTTTTGTGGAAAAAAA
>NW_025212749.1:0-9051 GCF_004010195.1 Chiloscyllium plagiosum | reverse complement strand
AGATCTCAAATATATGGAAGAATAATAAGTTTGTAATAGTATGGGATTTTAATTTTCCAAATGCTGTCTCAGACGGCCATGGTGTTAAAGGTTTTGATGGTGAAGAATTTGTTCAATTGCAAGAAAATGTTCTTTTATCAATATATAAATTTTCCAACGAGAGACAGATCAAAACTTGACCTTCTCTTGGGAAATAAGGCAGGGCAAGTGACTGAAGTCAGGGAACACTGTTGGACCAGTGATCATTATCCTAGTAAAAAATAGTTTTATAAAAGGATAAAAGGTAAAGCTCTTAATTGGGGTAAGGCAAATAGTTATGAAAGGATATGAAACAAGACCTTTCAACAGTTGATTGGAATAGACTAATCACAGGTAAAATGATGATTGACAAGTGGGAAGCCTTCCGAAGGCTGATAACAAGAGTTCAGAGACATTCGGTTCCTGTTAGAGTGAAAGGTAAGGCTGTTAAGATTAGGGAACAATGGATGAATAAAGATGCTGAAGTTCAAGTCAGGAATAAAAAAAATAACCATCTATTAGAGAGACAATTGTGATCAACTGAATGTCTTGGAGAGTGTAAAGAGTGTAGGAGCATTCTCTAGAAGGAAATGAGGAAGGCAAAGAGGGGATAGGAGATAGCCTTGGCAGGTAAGGTTAAAGATAATCCAAAGAGATTCTGTAAATACATTGAGTGAAGGAGAGTGGTTAGAACCCCTTAAAGACCAACGAGGTTGTCTTTGTGTTGAACTTCAAGAGATGGCAGAGATATAAATGAATATTTCGAATCCGTTTTTCTTGTGAGAAAGAAATGGAGGTGAGAGTAGTCAGGGAAATAAATATTAATATTTTGGAAACAGTTCAAAGTCCAGAAGAGGAAGTGCTGGAGATCTTAAAAAACATAAAGGCAGATAAACGTCCAGGACCTGATCAAGTGTTTCCCAGGAACCTTTGGAAGTTAGGGAGAAATTTGCAGGGCCCCTAGCAGAAATATTTGTATCATCTACAGACATGGGTGTAGAATTGGAGGACTGGAGTGGGCCTAAAATGTCATTGTTACAGAAGGGATGTGAGGAGAAGCCTGGGAACAATCGACCTGTGAGTCTGACTTCGATGGTGGGTAGGTGTTTAGAAATGATTCTGAAAGATAGAAGTTACAGAGGGTTGGAGAGGAAAGAATTGATTCGAAATGGTCAGTATGGTGTAGTGTGAGGAAAATCATGTCTCACACACTTGACTGGGTTTGTTTTGAGAAGTAACCAAAATGATTGATGAGGACAGAGAGGTTGATACTGTTTGTTTAGGTTTGTGTAAAGCTTTTGATGAGGCTCTGCATGGTAGATTAATTAGTAAAGTTAGATCACATGGAATTCAGGGTGGGCTTGCCTATTGGATAATGGGCTTTACAGTAGAAGACAGCAGGTAATGGTGGATCATTGTTTTTCAGATGAAGGCCTGTTTCCGGCAGTGTTTCACAATGATCGGTATTGGCTCCACTTCTGTCTGTCATGTATATGAAGGATTTAGATGACAATATAGGAGACATGGTTAGTAAGTTTGCGGATGACACCAAAATGGTAAAATGGCCAGTGAAGAAGGTTACCCAAGATTGCAAAGAGATATTGATCAATTGGGTTAAAGGGTTGAGGATTGGCAGATGGATTTTAACTTGGATAAAGTTGAGGTATTGCAATGTGGTAATACAAATAAGGACAGGACTTCATGGTAGGGCCCTGGGTAGTGTTGTAGAGCAGAGAGAGACCTCAGGGTCAAGTACATAGACCTTTGAAATTTGCATCATAGGTAGACAGGGTGGCTAAGAAGGTAATTAGCATGCGAGGGATGATCTTATTGATGTTTAAAAAATTATAAGGGGCATAGATAAGGTGAATGACAAGTGTCATTTCGCTCGGGTGGGGGAGTTCAAACCGGGGAGGGGGTTATTTTTAAGGTGAGAGGAGAAAGATTTCAAAAGGCATGAGGGGCAACGTTTTTAGTAGTTCATGTGTGGAATGCACTATCAGAGGAAGTGATGGATGCAAGTACAGTTACAACGTTTAAAATACATTTGGATAAGTTCACGAGTAGGAAAGGTTTCGAGGGATATGGGCCAAGCGCAGGCAGTTGGGAATAGTTTAGTTTTGGAACATGGGCGGTGTGGCCTGGTTGGTCCGAAAGGTCTGTCTCCGTGCTGGATGACTCTATGACTCCATGTCATTACGGTATGCAGTCAAAAGACACGTCAATCTCTGCCCTTTGCCCTCCAGCCCAAGGGCTGGGTCGCAGCAGGGGGGAAGGGTATTGTTGATGGATGGAGATACCGAGGGGCTTTTATATGCAGTGGGTGTATAGTGGAGGAACTACAGAGGGACAGTTTGGAGTCGATGAAACTGCACAGGGGAGGGCAATTACACAGGAGCCATGGAGGGGGACAGGGGCCATGGAGGGGGACAGGGGCCATGGAGGAGAACAGGAGCTATGGAGGGGGACAGTGGCCATGGAGGGTGACAGGGGCTAAATTTGTGATGGGGGTAGGTTGTCCAAAATTGAAGGGGGTGCAGATTCAGGATTGAAGGACAGAAATATGGAAGGAAAGGAAGAGAAAGAAAGAGAGAAAAAAATGAGAGAAGAAGAGCAAGAGAGTGAGAAAGAACACAGAAAAAGGTAGAAAGAAGAGGGAGGAGAGAAAAATACAAAAGAAGAGGCTATCAGTAAGATAGATAGATAGAGAGAGAGATAGTGTGAGAGAGAAGGTTGAGAGGGAAAGAGTGATGTAGAGTGATACAGACAGAGGCAAAGAGAGAGACAGAGGCAAAGAGAGAGATCGAGAGAGAAAAAAAGAGGAAAAATCAGATTGATGCAAACAGGTGAGAAGGAAAGAGGTGATATTCACCATTTCGATTGGTCTCTAGATGGTCACTCTCACACTCACTCTCTCCCACTGAGGACTGAATCTGCTCCAGGGGCTTGCTTTGGAGATTCAACCATTCCCCATACTCTCTCACACAGAGACAGACAGAAACCCACAGATACTCACCCACTGCTCAGTGCACACTGTGAAAGGGACAATGGCTGCCAGAACCCATTCGACATATCCCCAAGTCTCTCACACAAAGCCCCTCTCTGCCCAAGTCCTAGCCCAACAAGTCAGCTCCTATCTCCTTCTACCTGGGACATACCTCCCCCAGGGATGGAGCACAGCCAGAGTTACCTCAGTGGGATTAGAGGGGCGAGGGAGGGAGGGAGGTAGGGAGGAGGTGTGAGAGAATGCAGCAGGTAAACACTTTCATCCAATGTGCCTTTGAACAAGGAGACATAATCCAATGAATAACCAACATTAAAGAAATATAAAATATGCAACTACTAGAGAAGCATGAAGCTGGCAGATATGGCAAAGAGTACAATCACAGCATTCTTCCTGCTCTCTTCCTTTGGATCATTCTGTGTTTTTCTCTGACCTCTCAGTTCCTTCCGCACCTTAATGGCCTTGAAGATGTGTCTGACAATCAGAATGTTGATAAAAACAATAAAAGAGAATGGGGACATTGGTGTTAAAAAAGTCTGAAAGTATTTAAAACTTATCCATCTCTGGATGGTCACTCTCACACTCACTCTCTCCCACTGAGGACTGAATCTGCTCCAGGGGCTTGCTTTCGAGATTCAACCATTCCCCATACTCTCTCACACAGAGACAGACAGAAACCCACAGATACTCACCCACTGCTCAGTGCACACTGTGAAAGGGACAATGGCTGCCAGAACCCATTCGACATATCCCCAAGTCTCTCACTCAAAGCCCCTCTCTGCCCAAGTCCCAGCCCATCCAGTCAGCTCTTATCTCCCTCTACCCGGGATGTACCTCCCCCAGGGATGGAGCACAGCCAGAGTTACCTCAGTGGGATTAGAGGGGCGAGGGAGGGAGGGAGGTAGGGAGGAGGTGTGAGAGAATGCAGCAGGTAAACACTTTCATCCAATGTGCCTTTGAACAAGGAGACATAATCCAATGAATAACCAACATTAAAGAAATATAAAATATGCAACTACTAGAGAAGTATGAAGCTGGCAGATATGGCAAAGAGTACAATCACAGCATTCTTCCTGCTCTCTTCCTTTGGATCATTCTGTGTTTTTCTCTGACCTCTCAGTTCCTTCCGCACCTTAATGGCCTTGAAGATGTGTCTGACAATCAGAATGTTGATAAAAACAATAAAAGAGAATGGGGACATTGGTGTTAAAAAAGTCTGAAAGTATTTAAAACTTATCCAATGAGAGTCATAAAGATAACTGTACGTCACACAACAGTACCACCTAACATTGTTGATCATCTTTCCAGGTTTATGCATGAAGAAGTTGGGAATGTTCTTTAAATAAAAGAAGATGCAGATTGTTGCGAGAACCCTCATTGCAGTTTTCCCTGTGCAATACTTAGTTTTCATCTCATGTCAACAAATGGCAACAAATCGATCAAAGGAAATAGCAATGGTGAATCACGCAGAACAATCAACTGTCAAATGGATGAGGACATAGAGAACACCACGAACAGGAGTGATTTGCAGGAAACACAGTGGATAATAATAACGTTGAAATTGGCGAAGGATGCGATAAATAAAAACGATGAACAGTAGATCTGACACTGTCATGGCCACCAGATGGCGAGTGCTGCATGTCGAAAGGCCACATTTGCCCCGAGCTAGATTGTAATCACTGCTAGACTTACTGTAAGAGAAAGGAAAAAAAAGAGTCTTGAAGTTATTACTCAAACATTCTCTGTGCCTGAGCCCAGACTGTAGGTAATGACACACAGATAATTGTTGTTCCATGTTATATGAAGTTTAAATAATCTGAACCACATCAGCAAACTCTCTCTAAATGTATCATTTGCACATTTAAAGGACATAAGGAAGAACATGAGCAGCAGATTACTCACAGAAACACGGTCATATACTCAAGGTGGTTTTGGTTCAGCAGCAGTTGATTTCACCTGCTTTCCAGATTACTCTGACTGGCTGGCATTACCCATAAGCCCACAACACCCACAAAAAGACACCTGGGATCAGGAAAACCAAGAATAGGACACACCTAATATGGATATTGATCGCAGAATTTCTGTTTTTGGTTTTGGAGTCTCCATAGTTCAATTTGCCACCAGACTTCTTTTCCCACACTATATGAACTACAGTACAGAACATTGAAACACCCCACAGTATCCAGGAAGGGATGGTCGCTACGATATGGATGAGCAAATGATAGGACATTGAGTCCCTTTCTCATGAAGGTATTCAGCAGTGGATGTATCATCATGTGCCAGTTGGATATCCACCTCAATTAGAAAAACTTCAACATTTGATACGACTCCTTCTACCTGTCCAAGATGGAACAGCACAGCCCTCACACAAATAAAATCTGAATCCCCACAACACTGGTTATGGTAACGCTCTGGTTTAGAAAGCAGACGTTTTATCTTGGTTGAAGCAAAGCTTGCTGCTTGATATCCAGGCTCACGCTCCCAAGCTCCTCTTCTCATCTCTCTCCTTGTGAATGGAGATTCCCTCTCCCAGAAAGGATTTACAAGCATGTTGCCATGGTTCGAAGATTTGATATCCAGGCTCACGCTCCCAAGCTCCTCTTCTCATCTCTCTCCTTGTGAATGGAGATTCCCTCTCCCAGATTGGGAGTGCACGCTGGGGCGAGACATCCCCACAGTTTACCCAGCATTCTCCATGGAGATCACTCGAATTGTACCACAGCTTGGCATTGCAGCCTAATGAAGATTGATCGAAATTGAGAGTCAAAGACAAAATAATAATCTCAAATGAAAGCACTTTCATGCAGACCATTATTGTTTGGGGAACATCAAGGGTTAACAGCAACTAAGGGCAACTTGGGAAACATCCTGTTGGACAAAATGTTTTATCCTTTTTTGACGAGCTGCTGCCACGATACTCCAGATATCAGTGTTTGTCCGATGAGACACGGCTCCACGGCACACTGCATCATTTTACAAATGGCACATTGCACACGTCTTTCTGACAATTAAATAATTCAACAATACACATCATAGTTGGACCCCTGTGCTCAACATCCCTCCCAGTGATCTGTCCTTACAAATCCTATGCCCCCAAGCATCCACAGACTGACGGAAACACACAAGATGGTTAACGTCATCCATGCTGACCATTACTTATCCCTGCTAATGACCTGACATGAATGAGTATGGCGCTGGAAAAGGTACAGCAGGTCAGGCAGCATCCAACGAGCAAGAGAGCCGATGTTTCGGGCAGGAGTCCCCCAGCCCCAGCAAAGCCCTCAGACAAATAAAATCTGAATCCATCTATTGGTCACTGTAACTGCCCTGAAGAAGAGTCCTGCCTGAAACCTTGACTCTCTTCCTCCTGAGATGCTGCCTGACCTGCTGTGCCTTTTCCAGCACCACGCTCTATCTGCAGCTCCCATTGTCTCCTCATTCCTAATGACTTGCTGAACCCACCCATTACCCTGCTGTATTTGGGCTCCCATTTGGAGCGAGCTGCCTGAGCAAGATCCCCCAACACAATCCCTTTCTATCAAGGAATGGGAAACACAAGGTGTCACTGCGAGGTGGGTTGTTACAAAACCCATCTGACCGATAGCAGGCTGTGAACTACCACAGAGAGAGGGTGGTCTTCCAAAACCCTTTCTAAACCAGCCAGGGCCATCAATATGACTTCAGTTTAAACCCATTCTTGAAAGACAAATCAGAGCAGGACTTAGACACTCATGGTGATGTATTGGGGTTTTGTTGCTGAACAAAGAGATCTTGGAGTACAGGTTCATAGCTCCTTGAAAGTCGAGTCACAGGCAGGTTGGATAGTGAAGAAGGCATTTGGTATACTTTCCTTTATTGGTCAGTGCATTGACTTATAATAGTTGATAGGTCGTGTTACATCTGTACAGGGCATTGAGTAGGCATTGGGTAGGCCACTTTTGGAATACTGTGTGCAAATCTGTTCTCCCTCCTATCGGAAGGATTTGTGAAACTTGAAAGGGTTCAGAAAGGATTTACAAGCATGTTGCCATGGTTCGAAGATTTGATATCCAGGCTCACGCTCCCAAGCTCCTCTTCTCATCTCTCTCCTTGTGAATGGAGATTCCCTTTCTCAGAAAGGATTTACAAGCATGTTGCCATGGTTCGAAGATTTGATATCCAGGCTCACGCTCCCAAGCTCCTCTTCTCATCTATCTCCTTGTGAATGGAGATTCCCTCTACCAGATTGGGAGTGCACGCTGGGGCGAGACAACCCCACAGTTTACCCAGCATTCTCCATGGAGATCACTCGAATTGTACCACAGCTTGGCATTGCAGCCTAATGAAGATTGATCGAAATTGAGAGCCAAAGACAAAATAATAATCTCAAATGAAAGCACTTTCATGCAGACCATTATTGTTTGGGGAACATCAAGGGTTAGCAGAGGCTGAACAGGCTGGGGCTGTTTTCCCTTAGTGTTGGAGGCTGAGGGGAGACCTTATCGAGGTTTATTAAATCATGTGGGGCATGGATAGGACAAATAGACAAGGACTTTACTTGGCTCGGGGGAGAAATCTAAAAGAGACCTAAGGGGCAACTTGTTCATGCAGGGAGTGGTGCAAGTATGGAATGAGCTAACAGAGGAAGTGGTGGAGCCTGGTAAAATTGCAACATTCAAAAGGCATCCAGAAGGGTATACAAACAATAAGGGTTTAGTGCTGGCAAATGGGATCTGATTAACTGAGGATACCTGGATCAGTTGGACCAAAGGGACTGTTTCTGTATTGTACGTCTCTATGATACTAGATCTCTCTCTCCGACTCTCCCTCTCTCTCTCCCTCTCTCTCTCTCTCTCTCCCTCTCACACACGCTCTCACACACAGACAAGATATACATCACACACATGTAAATAATGTTTCCGCCTTTCTACGTGATACTTTCCTTTGAGTGAGAAAACAATTTACTCTGCTCATCTATATTTCCTTTAAACAATGTATTAAGCGAAGTCACGAACCTATCTCAATCAGGATCAGATTGGGTGATCTCACAATCGTTCATGTAGGATTCAAGTTCATGGAGTTGACAGCCCTCACTTAGTCTGTCTGTGTTCCCATTTTCAAGGGACCAAATAGAGACAAATTAATATGACACTCCATGATAAATAATAAAGCTTAAAGCTTTATTTCAGAATTGGGACAGAAATGTCAAGTTGGATTCTAAATTAACCAGGAAGCCAACCATCGAACTGGCTCATATTCAGATACTTCCCAACTCTTATCGTGGACCCGGGTCAAATCCTATCAATGACAGATGGCAGTACTTCAATTTAATAAACATGTGGAATGACGATTCTAATGGTGACCACAAAACCCTTGTCAATTGTTGTTAAAACCCATCTGGTTCTCTAAGGCCCTTTAGGGATTCGGGCTGTCCTTGTCTTGTCTGGGCTACATGTGACTCCAGACCCACAGCAATTGGTGCGGTTGGTGGAGGTCAGCCATCTAAGCTCCAGGACCTCACAGCAGGAGGTCCTCAAGATTGTGTCCTAGCCCTAACTATCTTTAGTGACTGTATAACTGACCTTCTCTTAGGCAGAATGTCATGAGTCCGAGGGTTCACTAATACTCACACAATGTTCAGCAGCATTCTTCCCTCCTCAGATACTGAAGCACTCCATGTGGCTCTGCAGCAAGATCCTGGCAACTTCAGATCCTCAGAAACGGCGTTAGGAAACTGGGGCCAGAGCTGGATGAACCTCGGATCATTCGGGAGGCTGAGGGAGTAATTGAGAGGAGTTACAGGGAGGGAGTCACACCTCAGGTACAGGGGAAAGGTAGATAGGTTACAGTCAGGGGGCGGAGAGGGAACCGGCAGACAGTGCAGGGACCCCCTGTGGCCGTTTTCCTCATTAATAACATACTGATTAAGATACTGTTGGGAGGGATGACTTACCAGGGGTAAGCCATGAGGTACAGTTCTCTGACACAGAGTCTGTCCCTGTTGCTCAGAAAGGAAGGGGAAAGAGAAGCAGAGAGATAGTCATTGGGAA
>NW_025212748.1:24336-28341 GCF_004010195.1 Chiloscyllium plagiosum | reverse complement strand
AGGTTCACGTGATTCTGACACTGACATGTTCACCCACACTCGTCACCGAACCATAGATGGTGTTGATGGTAATGACAGACTGAGGTGTCATCCTGGCAAAAAGTTACAGGTTGTGGTTGAATGCTGTTCTGCTTCTCCTGCTGCTGTGGTCTACAGCACTACATAAATACGCAGTTTCGAGCTGCAATATCTGCAATGCAATTCTGCTGTCTGTTCCCCAATTCTCACTGAGACCCATTCACCCATCTGCCTTGCACTCAGTGACCTAACCTGGTTTCTGATGTGGAAATGCTTCCATTTTCAAACTCTCATTCTGCTGAGGGTCTGTCTCCCCGGGTCTTGCTTCCAATCTGACACATTCCGCAAAAGCATTTAACTGATCTTAATTCAAATATTTAATTCACCGGAATCTTTTTCCTTGAGAAATACCATCTTCTGTGTTTAAAGTGAATGTGTTTCCTCTGTTTCTCTCCCTGACGATGATTAAGAGCTCTGTAGTGTCAGTGATGCCTTATGTCGTTTCAGAGCCAAAGAATTCTCTGAATTCCCAATCATCTTCACCACATGTCTGTTTTCTCTTTTGGTTTGATGCCTTGTAAATCATGGCTGCCTTGTCCTCCCATGAGTATGTTTCATCTTCTTGGGGTTGCATTTTTGGTATTATCTTCCGAATTATCCCCACAAACTTCTGCTATTGCTGCTCCATGGTCTTTACTGCTCAGCTCCCCTTCCAATTAACTCTGGCCAGCTCCTCCCGCATGTCTTTGTAGTTAAATTGCCTAATTATAACCACATTACATCTTGATGAAAGCATTGCATATAAACTGAAAGAAGGGGTTTTGAGAGATGGGCCACGAAGAACGACTGGTGGATTTCTTAACTAGATACAAAGGGAGAATGAGAGAGAGAGAGAGGATATAGATATGGAGACGTGGAAAATGAGAAAACTATATTATCGAAAGAAGTAGATATACTTCCATCAACATTTTGGCAATTCCTTTGTGCTGTGGTCCTTTGTACAGTGCACGTACAACAGAGCAATATGTTCAAATGCTGGGTCTGATGCCATAACTTTTCTCTCCAACAATATGACAGACACTAGCTTTGGAAAGAACCCAGCAGGCCAACATATTTAATTCCTGGTAGAAAGGGGATTAACTGAAATAAGTTGGGAAACCAGAAGCAAGAATTTATAACACACATCCTGATAAGAATTAGAGACTCGAGTTGGGAATCCCAGAAAGTGGGGAACGTTGAGAGAAAGGGAAGGTATCACTTCAGATGAGGAATAAATAATGTTTTAATGCTTTATAAAGTTTATACATCGTGTGCGTCATTTTTCATTAACTGTGTCTCCGTTGTTCATTCAGAATGTGTTGTACACATATGAACAATCTTCCTTATCTGAACACACACTGATTATAAGACCATAAGACCATAAGACATAGGAGTGGAAGTAAGGCCATTCGGCCCATCGAGTCCACTCCGCCATTCAATCATGGCTGATGCGCATTTCAGCTCCACTTACCAGCGTTCTCCCAGTAGCCCTTAATTCCTCTAGACAACAAGAATCTATCAATCTCGGCCTTGAAGACATTTAGCGTCCAATGAATTCCACAGGCCCACCACTCTCTGGCTGAAGAAATGTCTCCGCATTTCTGTTCTGAAGAGTGTATAAAAAATCATTTTTCCTCCATTTTAGACTGTCCTGTTGTGGTGCTAGCAGGGTATATGAACACCAACTGAATAGCAAAAGACATGACCCACTCTCACTAGTTTCCATACATACAGAAAAAGAAGGACACCACGTTGACTGTGGCAACACACACTTCCTAGGACACAGCCACGCACGAACGTTCTTAGAAGCATGACATTCTAGCCAGAAGTACATCAATAAACGTATCAATTTAGATCCTATCTACCTTCCCTTGAACAAAAAACTGGAAATGACATCACGCAACTTATGAAACCAAGACCTAGAAATAGAAACCACGACATCCCACCAGTGCGTCACCAGAGACTCTCACTAATGATGTTACCCAGTCATGGTGACGAAACATCTGAAAACAAACCTTCAAGCTCAGCGAGTTAAAATACATACTTATAAATAGTTATTTTTCTCTTAATCGTGGAATTTGCGACTACTTTGTCACTCATGTTTTAACAGAGTACGAGGCGAGGTGAGCTTTTCTGGGTGTGTGGTTTTAATTAACAGAGGGGTTCAACATCGACATCATAACAATTTGAGGGCTTGTCGGATGGGATTTGTACAGATTTGAAAAGATTTGGGGTACAAAAGTTTCCAGCTGATTCCATCACTTGGCAGTTAGTGACCTAGATCTTCAAATAAAACAGGTGAGAAAATTCATTTAATTTTGTTTCCTTGTGGTTGGTTAATTTAAAAGAAATGGCTTTTAATATTACTAAAAAGGTTCTGAGGTTTGAAGATGGTACCCACATTTGCCAAGAAAGTGTAGAAAGACAAAGAAAGGGCATACTTTTAGAATTAAAATGAAGATTAGAATTGGGTTTCACCAGAGACAAAAGGAAAGCTGTCACCATAATGGAGTTGGTCAAGCACTTTGGTGTATCTGAGAAGCAGGCAACTGCAGTCGATTTCGAAAAACCTTAAATTGCAAATATGACAACTGCAGTTAGAAGATAAAGAGAGAGACTGAAAGAGAGAGAAGATAGAGAAAGAGAAAGAGAGGAAAAAGGAAGAGAGGGAGAATTTGAAATTCAGAAGTTTGGAATTAGATAAGAAATTTAAATTAGCAGGATGAAGATGAAGGGAGAATGTAGGAATGTATACAACTATGTTAATACATTGCCATATTTCGTTGCAAAAAATGCCTAAACCGTTTTTATTTCATTTGCGAAATTGGCTCGGCAGATGGCGTGTCCAGTGAACATGTGGGTAATGCTAGTTCAGACTAAGCTGGTGGGTACAGCTTGAGAGGTATGTGCAGTGCTGTCACATGAGGGAGCAAGAGATTATGCAGATGTCAAACAGGCTATTTTGAGTGCTTATGAATTGGTACTAGAAGAATATAGACAGCGGTTCAGAAATATAGAGAGAAACCAGGTCTGACTTATATTGAGTTTGAAAGAATTAAACACAGTCATTTTGATTGATGGGTGCTGGCCTTAAAAATGGACAAGACCTGTGAGGCTCGAAGGGAGAGTATTCTGCTGGAGGATGAGATAAAAGACTCACTTCCAGAGATGGTAAGAATTCATGTGAATGAACAGAAAGTTCAAGAAGTGAGAAGCACGGCAGAAATGGCATTGGTGCATGAGATGAAATTTAGCTTCTGGGTGGATTTTCATCCTGTGAGGGATAGAAATTGGGAGAAGGGGAGATCCTACGCTACAAAACATAGAGAAAAGCACATTGTGAATAGTTTCCCACAGGTAAGAAACAAGTACAAGAAGCTGAAAGGAAGTGAAAGGCCTCAGATGTTCTTACGATAACGTAGTGGAAGACATAAAAATAACAGTGCCGATGGTTTAAGAATGGCACTATTAAAAGGTGTTTTCACTGCAGTAAGCTGGGACACACAGTGCTGGGGGTTGAAGGAAGAAACTTTGGGAAAAGATGTGGTAAAAGTGTTTAAGCCAGTGGTATTAGTGAACCTGGAAAAGGAGACCCCAAGTGGAGCCGAGGAGCTGCAGGAGAGTGCACAGCCGAGGCAGGGGCTGCATATGGAGTCAGTGCCTGATCTGTATAAAGAATTCACCTCTGTAGATAAACCTTAATAAGGAAAATCGGGGTGTAGGGGGAGGGCAAGTAGTTATAATTTTCCAAGATAAGGGATCTGCTCAGTCTCTAATAGTTGAGAAGCAAGGGGCCGGAAAGGCCCAACAGATCAGGCAGCATCCGAAGAGCAGGACAATCGACACATCAGGCATAAACCCATCGTCAGGAATGTGGCGGGGGGACAAGGGGCTGAAAGATAAATAGGAGGGTACGAGCCGGGCTGGCGGGAGGGTCACTGGGAGGGC
>NW_025212748.1:19508-22659 GCF_004010195.1 Chiloscyllium plagiosum | reverse complement strand
AGCAGGTGGCAGATAAAAACTCTGAAACTTTGACAATTTCCCATGGTGATGACATATTAGTATTGCCACCAATGGTAGGAAACCACTTCAAAGCCAGGTTTAGTGGGACCTTTCAAGTTAACAAAATTGTTGAGTTGGTCACATTATCTGATAAAGATACCGGATATGACAAAAAATGTTATTGAATGTCATGTGAATGAATAATGCTGCAGACACATTTAACACTCAGGAACTGAGTTGTGGTCAGATGTACAAATTGTGCAGCTTATCTGTATGATGTCGTGATCTTTAGCAAGTGATTGAAACCTCACATGTCACAGTTGGCAGAGCATGTTGAACGATTACAAGAACCAAACTTGGAAATAAACTTAGTGAAAACAGAATTTGCGAAGGCAGAGGTGATGTTCTTGGGACATTACATTGGACATGGAAGGTTGACCCCATGGAAAACAAAGACAAAGGGCTTTGAGGAATTTCCACGACCATCCTCGAAGAAAGAGGGGCTTCAATTTTTGGAACTGAGTTGATTCTATCGGATGTTTGTTGTAAATGGATTTACTAAGGAACAACACAGAATTGTGATGGACAGAACAATGCCAGGAGGCATTTGAGAATATTAAATAAGGATTAATCACCGCACCAGTTTTAGATACACCAAATATTTTGAAACCCTTTGAAAATTGTGTTTGATGCTCAGGATATAGGGGTCAGAGATGCATTGATACAGAAAGATGATGATGGAATTGAATGGCCAATTGGCTACTTGAAGAAAAAAATCAATATCCACCAGAAAAAATACAAAATCTCCATTATTGAAGAAGAATGATTAAGTTTCGTACTGGCCTGACAATATTTTAATGTTTATATGACAAACAAATTGTCGTTTATGGTTGTGGACAATGACAATTCTCTCGCATTTTTTTGAATCTTTACAGACCAGAATATGAGACTATTTGATCGGAGTGTTATGCTGTTGGTCATAAAATGTGACAGCAGATGTGTTATCTCAGATTTAAAGGAAAACGTTTCAAGAATATTTTACTTATTGCAGTGTTACATAGGTGTGCAGAATTAATATGAATGGTATAACTGAGATTAATACTTTTATATTTCATAATAATTGGATTAAGAATGAGAGGAAAAGGAATGATGCCATCTTTTAATTCTGATGGTTCGTTTTCTTTTCTGAAGGGGGGAGGTGTTGTGAAGCCGAAAGCATGTCTGGTCACAAGAATGGGTCTTGTTGAATAGAAAGTACAGCGACAGATGCCAGCTAAAGGTCAGTCTATTCCACATGTCACCATTAGCTGGGAAATGGATATCTGAGTTTTGGTTGCTGTTTTGTCGGCAATTCAAATACAACCAAAGGATACAAGAAGCTGACGGAATATGATTATTATTGTTTGGACACCTGGAAAGCAATCAAATCATGAGAATTATTGTATCATGGGGAGTATATAAACCCAGCATTTTGAACACTAGAAGGAGAGCCACTTCCATCCAACAGCAGAATGACTGCTGTAGAGTAGAGCGCTAACTGGCCATTTCAAACACTCTCTATCAAACATACATGTTCATGTCAAACTTACTTGCAGCAAAAACAAAATGACCCAGGGAGATCAGCAGCTGGAAGAGTGAACTCAGCGGGGAAGATAGAGACGGTGTGGTCTTGAGATTGTAATGTTTAGTATTTGGGGTTGTTGTTAATGTAACCCCTTCAACCACATCTGCTGGCAGCTCATCCACATACCATCCTCTGTGTAAAGATTTGGTCCCTCAGGTACCCTTTTATTCCTTCCCCTCTAACCTGAAACCGATCCCATCTAATCCTCGATTCTGTATACCTTGGAAAAAGACTGAGAGCATTAAACCTATCCATACCCCTCGTGAGCTTATACAGCTCTATAAGGTTCCTCCCCACCCCAGTCTCCTACACTCTCAAGAAAAGGTCCTAGCGTGTCCACCCTCTCCCTATAACTCAGATCATTGGGTCCTGGCAATGTCCTTGTAAATTTATTCTACACTCTTTCTAATTTAATACCATCCTCCCTATAACAAGGTGACTAAGTGCGGCCTTACCAAAGTCCTGTGCAACTGCAACATAAATTCCCAACTTCTATACTCAATATCCTGCCTGATGAAGGCAAATGTGCCAAAAGCCTTCTTCTCTGCCCTGTCTACCTGTGACTTCACTCTCAGAGAACTGTGCACCTGAACCCCAAGGTCTCTCTTCCCACTACACCCCTTAAGGCCCTCCCATTCACCATGGATCTCCTATCTTGAATTGAGTTTCCAAAATTCAAGACGTCACGCTTCTATATTAAATTCCATTTGCCATTTCTCGGCCCACTTCCCCACCTGATTAAGGGCCTGCTGCAATTTCTGATAAACTTACTCACTGATCATGCTCCCACTTATTTTACTTTCATCTGCAAACTGGCTAATCATGCCTTGTACATTCTCAACCAGTTCATAGGTAACAAACAGATATGGACCCAGCTTCCAGTCTGACAAGCATCTTTCCACTAAACCCTCTGCTTCCGACCATCAAACCAACTGTGTAACCAATTGGCCAGTTCCCCCAGCATTCCACGTGATGTCCCCTTCCAGAGCAGCCGACCATGTGGAACCTTATCAAAGGCCTTACTGAAATCCATAGAGACTACGTCTACCGCTCTGCCCTCATCAAGCTTCTTGGTCACTTCATCAAAGAACTCTAACAAATTTGGGAAGCATTATCTCCCACTCATAAGTCTATGCTGACCGGTCTGAATTAAACCCTGTGCAAGTAATTGGCGCAGTCAATGGTGTGCTGTCCTTCATGGTACGATGATTCGCTTACATAAGTAAAGCCATCTTCCTGCTGTTGTCGAGCCTTGCTGAGAGAGCTTTAGGGGCACTCTCTATTGATTTGATATCCTTTGTAACGAATGATCTCCTTACCACAGACACGGTAACATGAGGATAGAGTAAAGAAGCTGAATGTTTAATCTGTAGAGCTGTGAGAGACGAGGAAATGGTGACGCTGAAACACAAGGAGTGGCACCGATCATTTACTTCCAAAACAGACATTGATAGAGTGAGAAATTCCATACTTTACTCAGGATTGATCGGTTTGATTTATTGCCATGTGTACCTCAGTACAGGGAAA
>NW_025212748.1:14326-17465 GCF_004010195.1 Chiloscyllium plagiosum | reverse complement strand
CTTGTCTCAACCTCTTTTGTTCATATCAATAAACCATGATATAGGAGCAGCAAGTGTTTTCTTCAAACAGGTGGGATTGAATGTCAGGATTTCTCTTCTCAAGAGTGTTGGGGAGCTAGATGACTGAACGTATTTGAAGAGGAGGTAGATGGATATTGATCTGTCAGAGAGTTGAGGGCAATGATGAATTGGGTATGAAAGAGGATTTGAGACAGAAAGCAGGCTTGGGGAGTGAATGACCTGCTCCTGTGTCTGATGTTCTCCCATTCTGTTCTTGGAAAGTTAGTGGGGGTTATTTTCATGAATGTCCGTTATGGAATGTTGCAGACAGGGAGACCAGAGGATTTTGTGAGCCATCTCTGGTTGAGGTATGTGGGCTTTATTCTCAGTGAACCTGGGTCTAAACATGACCAACCAACAAATGAAGCACAGGTTGCAGAGAGGGGAATCTCTGTAAAGATAGACGCGGGGCCTCTTTCATACCCGTGCCTGGATTTTCCAATTGCATTTCCCAAATAACTTCACAGCGTGTGTGACAGTCTTGAGAGGTTGAATGGTCTCCTCTGTTTCTGTGCAACAGGTTATAGGAATAAGTGGCCTCCAACCTCTCCTATCTAGCAGATATGTGAGCTGGATGGAATACAGAAACATGGGACTGAGGAGAAGGAGTGGGACATTAGATATGTTGAGCCTTCTCCACCAGGCACTAAGATTGTGGACTCAGCCCCACTTTTCTGTCTGTATACTATCAACCATGACTCACTTCCCTGTCAAATATTTCATTAAACAGCTTTCAATCCATGTGAACCTAGAGGTACCATAAACTTCCAGTGAAGAGAATTCCCACTTGAAAGGTCCTTTCAGAATATTTCGCCATCCCTCTTATAGAATCTGACAATTATGCAGAACGGAAACGGACCCGTTAGTCCCATCTGTTCACTCCGATCAGATATCAAATCTGACCTAGTTTCATTTGTCAGCATTTGGCCTCTTTCAGATACATTTTAAATGTGTGATTGTAGCCGCCTTCACCACTTCCTCTGACAGCACTTTCTGTACACACACCACTCTCTGTGTGAAACATTTACCTTCAGGTCCATTCTAAATTATTTGCCCTCTCATTTTCAAACTATGCCCTCTTGTTCGGGACTCCCCTACCCTGGGGAGCAGATCATGGCTGTTCAGAATCTCCATGCCCCTGATGATTCTATAAACCTCTATAATGTCAGCCTTCAGCCTCTGACACTCCGGGGGAAACACCTCAACCTAATCAACCATTCCCTGAAGCTCAAACCTCCAGTTCTGCAACCGAATTGTACGCAGATTTCTTGAAGTGGCCTCACCAACTTCCTGTACAGAGGCAACATGCCACCACAACTCCTATACTCAATACTCTGACTGATTAAGGCAAATGTGCCAAATGTGTTCTGTCCCACTCTGTCTACCTGCGACTCCACTTTCAAGGTACAATGTACCTGCAGCCCTATGTCCCTTTGATCCACAACATGCCCCAGGACCTGACCATTAAGTGTATAATTTCTGCCCTGATTTGCCTTCCCAAAATGCAAAACTTCATATTTATCTAAATTAAACTTGATCTGTCACTCCTTGCCCCTTTGTCCCATCTAATTATAGTCTCGTTGTACTCTAAGATTATCTACTACGCCACTTTTCTGATGTAATCTGTAACCTTACTAACTATGGCCCCAATATTCACATCTAAATCATAAATGATGAAATGCAGTGAAGTCAGTACTGATTCTTCCAGCACACTGCTACTCACAAGCCTTCAGTCTGAAAAATATCCCTCTTCCTTCAAGCCAATTGTGACTAGGCTCCTCTGTGTCTCGTGTGACCGAACTTTACTCATCTGCCTACCAATCGGAATGTTGTGAACACCTTACTGAGGTCCATGTAGACAATGTCTACCAAACTGCCTTCATCAATCTTCTTTGTCACCTCTTCATAAAACTCAACCAAATTAATGAGACATGATTTCCCATGTAGAAGGCCACGTTGACAACCCCGATCAGCCCTTTCCTTCCCAAATGTATGAGCTTAAAAATGTGTTGCTGGAAAAACACAGCAGGTCAGGCAGCATCCAAGGAGCAGGAAAATAGATGTTTCGGCATAAACATATATGTAAATCCTGTCCCTCAGAATCCCCTCCAAAAACTTACCCACGACTGACATCAGACTCACCGGTCTATAGTTCCCTGACTGGGAGCGGTTCTGGGAAGGTTGGTATGGACGTTTTGTGCCGAAGGGCCTGTTTGCACACTGTAGGGATTCTATACAAATAAGAATGGTAACGATGACTGGGGTCACTGCTTCCTTTTCCATTCCCAATGCTCCACTGCTCACAACACATGTTAAATGTAACCAGGTTGGTGATATGGCCGATGATATCGGTCTCAGACTGGTTCAATGTCAGTTTTAGCAACAAGTCAGGCTAGTTTTTTTAATCTGCTCAAATAGCACCTTTATGATCCAGAGGAATGTTAATCAAACTATGATGGAAAGATGCAAGGCAAACTGTTTGGATATTGCAAATAAAGAATCAATATTTTCCTTTCTAAAACATTGACACACACACACAAACAAAATCTCTGCAATTTCAAGTTGAACGCGCTTTGTCCATATATTATTGTAACTCATGACAAAAGGAAAAATTGAGAGATTGTTCAAAATGTTATTCTGCTTCTGAAGACATTCTACTCACACAAGCTGCTAGCAATGGGACTTCATCCTGGAACAGTTGGATTTCGCTGAATTCCCTTTGCATTAGGCAGTGAAGAGATTCCAATGAATCCTGGCCAGGGATCGCCAAAGGGTATCACAGTGGCTCAGTGCTTAGCACTGCTGCCTCACAGTACCAGGGCCTTGCGTTCAATTCCAGACTCGGATGACTATTTGTGTAGAGGTTGCACATTCTCCCCTTCTAATGGTTGCTCCAGTTTCCTTCCACAGTCCAAAGCTGTGCTGGTTAGAGGGATTGGTCATGATAATTTGTCCAAAGTGTTCAGGGGTTTCTAGGTTAGGTGCATCGGTCGAGGTAAATAAAAGGGAGCGGGTCTGTGAAGGTTGGTATGGACGTTTTGTGCCGAAGAGCATGTTTGCACACTGTAGGGATTCTATA
>NW_025212748.1:11670-13250 GCF_004010195.1 Chiloscyllium plagiosum | reverse complement strand
AATCTGGGGAAAAACCCTGACTACTCACCCAATCCATGGCCATATTGATTTTATAAACCTTTACTGCTGCAAAATGTGACTCCAATCAACACGAATGGCTGTGCTTCAAATCATCCTGGGCCTAAATTCTGAAATGCAATACTGACACCTCGTCCTTCTCCATCAAGCCACAATTCTAAATTCGTTTTAATCAGTTTGTTCAGGTGTGTTATGAAACACTTCTGTGGGATTTGCACCCAGACCTTTGTGCCCGGAGGAAGGGACACTAGCATCAGTCAGCAATACCCGTAAAGCTGTAACAGTATTCTCCTGTGTGTTTGCTCATCAGCCTGTTCTAACATGGTGTGACATACCTCTGCAACAGGCAGGACTTGAATCCAGAACTTCTAGTCCAGAGCTTTGAACACCACCATGCACGTTCAGGAATCAAATCCAGACCTCTGGCTCAGAGGCAGGGACATTACCCACGACACTACCATATCCAGATTTTGGGTCATATTTTAGTGCCAGCTTTCAGCTCAGTATGGATTTATTATAATCAGGTTACCATTACTGAATTACACAAAACACTTTGTGTTGTTAAACAAATGCAAAATATTTGTCTCAACTGTAGGATGTTGAGTATACGGGATTAGTGGTGCTGGAAGAACACAGCAGTTCAGGCAGCATCCGAGGACAAGTAAAATCGACGTTTCAGGCAAAAGCACTTCCTGATCTTTGCCCGAAACGTTGATTTTACTGCTTCTCGGATGCTGCCTGAACTGCTGTGTTCTTCCAGCATCACGAATCCAGAACCTGGTTTCCAGCATCTGCAGTCATTATTTTTACCTTGCTAAATGTGCGTGCTCTGCCATCGAAGTTAACTACGAACAGCTTTAATTGCTATTACCTGTAGTCTGCAATATTAGGGAAAGAAATCCTGCAGACACACTCTGCACAATGAAGGGTCTGGAATAGATTTTCATTACTGAACACCAGAGACGGAAAAAGACCATAATTTCTGGCCCCCAAAAAACTGATCAGTATTACCCAACTCTCACGTGTGACTGCCTTCTTCCTAAAACCATGAAATGATACCAGGCCGCTGATTACTGTCCAGCCTCTCCTCCCCACTGACTGTGTCTGCAATCTGTCCCTCCTCACCCTAACCACAGAAGGCAACCAAGCTCAGGGTCTTTGTGAAAATCAAGGCCGAAATGTGCAGGCCTCCCAGAGTGGGAGGGAATTTTAAAATTAAATGGGGAAGGTGAGGTGGCAGTAATATCACTCACTGGGCTGAGGAGTCGCAGATGGAGTTTAGTTTAGATTAATGCGAGGTATTGGATTTGGTAAATCAAACAAGAGCAAGACCTATACAATTAAAAGCAGGGCCTTTGTGAGTGTTGTAGAACAGAGACCTAGGCCATCAGCGTCCCCATTGGGTGAGGGGGGGGTCGGGGGGCGGTGGGTAAAAACCCTATCAAGTGTCATTGGCACTTTAGATTTTGTTTCGTTCTTTTTTATGTAATTAGCTTTGGAAAGCTTTGAGAGCTTGTTAGTTGCAGTAGTTTTAGTTTGTACAGATTTAAGGCTCGATGAGT
>NW_025212748.1:7865-11665 GCF_004010195.1 Chiloscyllium plagiosum | reverse complement strand
TTGATCGGGTTTATTTCTCGTCTTTTAATACTAAGAGGTGGGGGAAAGTCATAATGGATAGGAAGAATCTTCCATTTAAATTACTAGATTGTATTAAACACCCTTGGAAGGATCATAATCCTCAAAGTCTTGAACCACGAGAATTAGTACAGTATTTTAAATGTTTCTTGCCACCCGGTGCACCCTCTTAAAGTCCTGGTAGATGCATTTTCCAAATTCAGTTATCTTGCATAATGGCGAGGATTATTGTAGAAGGAGATTTTGACTGTCTTATGGCCCCACGATGGACAGAATGTCCAAAGGTCCCCCTATACGCTCGTTATAATATAAGCAATTAATGGATTTGTATGTAGAACTCGAGCTGGTGGATGTCTGGAGGCAGATCTACCTCACAAGTAGGGATTTCATTTTCTTCTTTAACCCGCAGAAATGGCACACGAGGGTTGATCTCTTCCCCATTCCTGCAATAATCTTAGATTCGATGGCATCCTGCACAATTGGGAATATTACCCCAACATACCTGCCCCAGAAGTGGGATAAAAGTCACATAAGATTATGTTGTATGCAGATGGTCTTATGTTTTTGTCAAATCCCGCAATTTCGGCAGCTCACGTGATACAATGCAATAATTCGCTTGTCGCCTTTTCGGGCTTTAAGATTAATTTTACAACGTTGGAGGCCATGCCTGTGGGAGGTCTTGGGGAAATACCTGATGAGGGCAAATCCTGTTTCCTTTTAAATGGTCACGGGGGGTGTGGTGGGGAGGGTTTCCCAGTTACGGTATATTCATTACATCCGTCTTTGATCATTTATTTAAAATGAACTATGTCCATTTGTTTGACAAAATTAAATAAGACCTTAAAAGACGGGAGGCACTTCCAATATCCTGGCGAGGTTGGATAGCTCTTATTAAAGAATGTCCTTCCTCATTTCCTACACCCTGTGTGAATGCTTCCTTTGATGTTTCCCACATAGGTACTTAGGAGACATAATGGCTGGTTTAGCTCTTTTATTTGGCAGCATAAGCAACTCTTTATCAAGCTAGCCAAATTGCAACTACCCCACAGATTGTGAGGAGTAGATCACTCAGATAAAAGCTAACAATTAAGCTGTTTTTTATCCTATGTTAGTGCCTGGGCTGCTGAGGACTCGGCGTCAATACTGTGAGATATTGAACCCTATCAGATAAAGTCTGTTTTTCTTAGCTAAATTGACAACATTTATGAAGTATTGTCATAACCCAATAATTATCAATATTGTTAAAGCATGAATGACAATGTGTCAGATCGACAGCAATACAGCCAAAATCATGTTTCTTTGGTCTGTGGGAGGAAACGCACACAGACACGGCGAGAATCTTAACTCCACACAGCCAGTCACCCAAGGCCAGAACCAAAGCCGAGACCCTGGTGCTGGTGCTGTGAGGAAGCAATGCTCACCACTGAGTCACCACGTGTTATTTGATGGAGAAATAATGATATCATTTCATCAAATAACTCGTACGCATGGACTACCGAGGAGAGACCTCTTCTATATTTTTTCCCAGATCAGAGATTTGATTTAAAAAAAAAACACACTTTTACCACACTCTTACAGATCCGATAAAGGGAAGATGGCGCTTATTGCTTAGAATACACTCTCGGTCATTACCCTTTATCATTGGTTGGAGAGTGTCCCCTCAGATGAGACTGGGCAGCTTTGTGATGTCTGCTAGAGAGTTGGGGGTTTAGAATACTTCGGACACATGGGAGGATTTTGTGAAAATGCTCGAAGGATTTTGATCTGTAATAAGACCCATTCCATGCAGTTGAAAATTCTTCGGAGGGTCTATCTGACCCCAAATTATCTCTCAAAATTTAAAGTGGGTTTATCTTCAGCATGTCCTAAATGCAGAATAACTACAGGCACTTTTACTCATTGCTTGTGGTTCTGCTGCAGACTATATTGAAGCACTGTGTCAGATGTAATAGAGTGCGTATTGGGGACTGAATTGGAGATGGACTTGGTTTCTGTTTTCCTGGGCCTGCCCAAGATATTTTCCACAGATGAACATGGGAAAAAATTATATCCTTACAATCCGTACTTTCTGTGTTAGAAAAATATTCTGTTATGTTGGATGTCTGAACTCCCCCACCCCCAGAGAGGAAGAACTATGAACATAAAAATGTGTATCAGTTAATGCTCTTGATGAACCAGAGCTTTTCTGTTGTTATGCTGAGCTGTATTATTTATTCATTATTTATTGTTTAGTTTTGTTTTTTTTTTCTTCTGTCTATGTAGTGTTTAACTTGTTTTGTATGTACATGCAATTGGATGTAATTTTTTTCAGATATTTGAGTTGTGTTGTTATTGGTTTATTATAATATTAAAAACCACTTTTTAAATATTTTTTAAAATTAAAATGCTAACATTGATAGAATACAGTCCCAAAAAAACTCTCATTAGAGAGACCACTTATGGTGGTTTATCGTGAGGATCACCAGATCTCGGTTGATGGGGTGAGGCTGAGAGAGTGTCCCCTTCATTGTAATCTCTGTCAGTGTGAGGAACTGAACCTGCGCTGTTGCCCTGCATCGACATCACACACCGGCCATCATGCCAACTGAGTGGGAGATTGTGTAACTGTAACAGACATAGAGTAAGAGAAACATTCATAATAAGGAAAGTGGTAAAGTTCAGATAACAGTCAAGATAACGCCTGAGGGTAAAAATGTTCTCTGCTCGAAATTGTATTTATAACAAGACGTGTTTAGAAGTTGTTTTTGGTTGAATATCATTAAGGTGAGTCAAGTGACTCTTATGTGTTACACACTGGGACACTACCATTTTCCTGAAAATATTTGGAACATTATCTGGAACATTCTATAATCGGCATTCTCCAGTATATTCTATGACTGTGTGGGAGGTATTGCAAAAGTGAGAGAGAAGGTGTTACATGCAGTAGTAAGAGTGGGGGACCATGACCCTTGTTCGGGAGTAGTTGCAATCACAGATATACAGTGATTGTGAGGGAGCAGACAGAATACGGTGACCCTTATCCTGACAGAGTAAGGTTATTGATGCTTGTCCTGTATTTCTAGACATTTCTTCAGACCTCAAATACTGCACTGAACTCGGTAGTGAGCACGAACCATGCTCGGTGGGTCTGGTGATGTGGCACCCTCTGGGATGGGAATGTTGCCCCTCTATACTCGCCCATCCAATACGCCCAACATGCCCCATCAACAAACCATGGTGTAATTGCCCCTTATCTACCAATCTGCCAATCTGCCATTTCCCTGCCTTTGCTGTGTATCCATCTAATCCTTTCCTATCTGTGTATTTGTCCAAATGCCTTTTCAATGTTGTTATTGTACCCACGTCACCCACTTCCACTGGCAACTCAGTATAATTTGCTAGTTCACCTTGGATTCCATGCGATCTAACCTTCTAGAGTGGCCTATGATGTGGAACCTTATCAAAGGCCTTACTGAAATCCATATAGAATATGTCTACAACCCTGCTCTCATCAACCTTCCTGGTCACTTCCTTAAAAATCTCTAACAAAATTTGTAAGGCATGATCCGCCACGCACAAAGCCATGCTGACTGCTCCAAGTCAAACTCTGTCTTTCCAAATGCATGCACATCTTATCTCTCAGAACCTTCTTAAGTGGTTTAGCGAAAACAGGTGTGAAGCTTACTGGTCTATATTTCCCAGGCTTTTCTTCGCAGCCTTTCTTGAATAAGGGCACAACATTTGCCACCGCCCAGTCTTCCGGGATCTTTGTCCCTAAGCTTTTTCTCTCGCCTCTTACAGTG
>NW_025212748.1:2915-7346 GCF_004010195.1 Chiloscyllium plagiosum | reverse complement strand
TTTTGGATTTTAAAGCATCCTATTCTCTCTCCAGTTGCTCTTTATCTTTACTATACTGAATTTATATTCACTATAATCTTCTCAGCCAAGACTACCTCATACCCCCTTATGGCCTTGCTGATATCCTTCTTCAGTAAACTCCTCTATCCCCTGTATACCTCCAGAGATTCCCTTGATACGAACTGCCTGAACATGAGCTACGCCTCCTTTTTTTCTGGTCAAAGCCTCAATATCTCTTGACATCCAGGGTTCTCTCTTCCAGTCTCACATAACCTTCACCCTCACAGGAAAATGGAAACCTTGACCTCGAGCTATCTCACTTTTAAAGCCCTCCCACTTGCCTGACATCCTTTTACCTGGAATCAAACAACTCCAATCATCCCCTGCAATCTCCTGTCTAACTCCAATAACATACGCCTTGCCCCAATTTAGAACTTGAATCTGTGGACCAATTTTGTCTCTACCATAACTATTTAAAAATTAATACAACTCTAATCACTTTTACCAAAATGCTTCCCCACTTCACCTATCCTGCCCTATTTCCGAGTTTGTCCCTTCCCGAGTACGATACTCTATATATTGATTGTGGAAACTTCGCTGAACACACTTAACAAATTACGTTCCATCTAAGTTCTTAACCATCTGGAAGCCCCAGTCTATGTTAGGAAAATTGAAATCACCTATTATAACAACCCTATTGTTCCTGCAAGT
This sequence comes from Chiloscyllium plagiosum, assembly GCF_004010195.1. Lineage (NCBI taxonomy): Eukaryota > Metazoa > Chordata > Chondrichthyes > Orectolobiformes > Hemiscylliidae > Chiloscyllium > Chiloscyllium plagiosum. Next base: position 6,635 of record NW_025212748.1, on the reverse strand, counting down.
CTCCCCAGTCTCCCTGCATATTTGTTCTCGAATTCACATTGTTGATTATAGTGCAACCACTATAACATTACCGTCCCCCTCTAACTACTTTGCACCATTCACGAAACCTCAATGGATATTATCTCGGGTATTTCAACTTTAAATACTGGTGTGATACTAGCCTTAATCATCACTATTTGTATTTAAACTGTTTCCATTTACATCTCTACATTGCAGTGATTTTCACATCCATGACACCCCTTGTCAAGGCACAGTGGAGATATGGAGCTGTAAATGGATGGGAGCTGCACCATTGACTGTCACTTCCAACATTGGCTGCAAGTTTCCCCACACTGGGCAATGATCTAACACAGTGTTACCGAAAAATGCAACAGCCTGGGTTTATATATGAACAAACCATTGCGGTCTGCACCGCTCCCCACGCTGGACATTTAGCCCATGATTATAGATCAAGTATTGAAGTATTGGTGTGGGCTGCACAGATTTCCACTCTGGACATTGCTGGGTTGTATTTAGCAGTACGCCAGCCATATCTACACAGTGCTCCATCCTGAAAGTATAATGGATGGGCTGGTTATGTGAGTTGGATTGCGAATGTGAGAGAAGTAAAGATCTGGCTATACCTTTATTTTATATTTTCATGTTATTGGACCCTTCAAATCCAGACTCATCTGGTTAGACCTGACCCTCTGGATGAGTCATGGCGACTGTTGTTGCAGCATCTGAGTCTGCAACATGACCAATAAATGGAGCAGAGGCTGCAGAGAGGGGCTCTCCGTAAAATGGAATGAGGGAATCACAATCAGATCAGCCATGGTCTTAGTGAATGTTGGGGCAGGATTGTGTGGACCGCGAATGCAACTTATTCATATATTTGTGTTTGTTCCAAGCAAACTCCCCTTCTTTCCCAGTGTTCCATACTGGTGGGGAGTGAGTCCCCTCCTCCTGTTCCTGCGTAACAGGATCCTCGGGCCTCACTAGCCTCGAGATTTCCCTCTGTCCCAGTTTCGAGCAGTTGAATGACCGCCTCCTGTTCCTGTGTCCCAGTCTCGAGCGGTTGAGTGACTCTCTCCTATTCCTGTGTCCCAGTATCGAGCAGTTGATTGACACCCTCCTGTTCCTGTGTCCCAGTCTCAAGCAGTTGGATGACTCCCTCCTGATCTTGTGTCCCAGTCTTGAGCAGTTGAGTGACTCCCTCCTGATCTTGTGTCCCAGTAACTAGCAGTTGAGTGACTGCCTCCTAATCAAAGTTTTGTGAAAGTAGATGTCCTCCTCCTGCTCCTGAGTAACAGGCTCCAATAGCTCTGTGCTCACCTGCTGCTCCTGTGGAATGGATGTGAGGGACTGAATGGCCTCTTCAAATTCTTTACAGCTTATCTTGTCTAAAAGCCTTTCTCCTGTTTCTGTAAAACACCAGCAAAATCTGAATGATGTATTTTGTATTTGACTGAACGTAATTGAGCAACCAAGCTGACTGACAGAATTCAGAAGCTGCATAGCCTCCTCCTGCTCCCGTGTTAAACACTCAAGAGTCAATAGACTCTCAGAGATGTATAGCACGGAAAAGGATCCTTCGGTCTGGTCATCTATATCAACCAAATATCCTAAATTAATCTCGTCCCCCTTGCCAGCAGTTGGTCCTTCTCCATCTGCACACTTCCCATGCATGTATCCATCCAAATGCTTTTTAAATAGTGTAACTATACCTGCCTCCACCGTCTCTTTTGACTGTTCAATCCATACACACAGCAGTCTCAATGTGAAAATGTTGTCCCTCATGTCCCTTTTTAAATCTTTCTCCTCTCACCTTAAGCCTTTATATTCTATATTTGGAATTGTCTATCCTGGGAAAATACATTGACTGTTTACTTTTTCTATGCCCCTCATGATTTTATAAACCTCTTTAAGGTCCACACTCAGCCTCAACACTTGAAAATAGCCCCAGCCTATTCAAACTTTCCCTGTAACTCTAACCCTCCAAAACCTGTAACATTCTTTTAAATCTCTTCTGCACCCTTTCAAGTTTGACAACATCTTTCCGACAGCAGGGAGACCAGAATTAAAGGCAATATTACAAAAGTGGCCAAATCAATGTCCTGTACAGATGCAACGCATCATGCAAATGCTTCAACTCAAAGCACGCACCAATAAAGGGAAGATCACCAAGTGCCTTCTTCACTGCGCTGTCTACCTGTGACGGCACTTTCAAGGAACAGAGAACGTGCACCACAAGATGCCTCACAGGGCAATGATCTGGGTTTAATTCCATCCTTGAATGACTGACTGTGTGGAGTTTGTATATTCTCCCTGTGTCTGTGTGAGTTTCCTCCGGGTGCTATGTTTCCCTCCAACAGTATAACGATATACAGGTAAGGGTAGATTGGCCATGCTCAATTGTGTATGGTACCCTTGGATGTGAGGGCGAGGTGCATTAGCCATGGGAAATGCAGGCTGAGAGGGATAGGGTAGGGGTTTGTCCAGTGGGATACTGTTTAAAGGGATGGTGTGGTCTCGATGGGCCGAAAATCCTGTTTCCAAACTGTAGGGATTCTATAATTTCTATGGAGTTCTCCTTGATTGGCAACTTTTGACAGGATCCTACCTATATGGCTGGCCCTGATTTTTCTAGGCAAAATGCAACACCTCACAGTTATCTAAAATAAACTCCATCTGCCACTCCTCAGCTCACCTAATTAAGTTCCCATTATATTCTGAGAGATCATTCTTCACTGTTGACTACACCACCAAATTTGGTATTATCTCCAAACGTACTGACAATACTTCATATACTCAAGTGCAAATGATTTGTATAAATAACAAAATGCAGTGGACCCACTATTGATCTTTGCGAGCAGTGCCACTGGTCACAGGTCTCCAAGTTAATGAACAAATGCCAACTGTCACACCCTGTCTCCGATATTCAAGAAAATTTTGGATCTAAATGGTGAGCTCTCCCTGTATCCGAGGCAGTCTAACCTTGCTAACCAGTCTACCATGTAGAACATTTTGGTTGTCTTACTGAATTCCATAAAGACAACATCCACTGCCCTGCCTTCATCAATCATCTTCATCACTACCTCAAAACCTTCCAACGAGTCAGTGAGATGTGATCTCCAATATACAAAAACCTCTTCTGTCCTTGTCTTTCCAAATGCATATGCATCATTTCCTTCAAAATCCCCTCCAACAATTTAGTCACCATTGACGTCAGGCTCACCGATCTATAGTTACCTGGGTTTTCTTTAATTTCTGAAATAATGACACTATGTTAGCAACCCTCCAGTCTCTTGCCACCTCACCTGTGGAAATCAATGTTACAGATATATCAGCAAACGGCTGAGCAATTTCTTTCCTAGCTTCCCACAATATTCTGGGATACAACTGATCAGGTCCCAGGGCTTTGTTCACCTTTATATGTTTTCAAATGTCCAACATCTCCTTGTAATATCGATACTTTTCAAGATATCGCTATGTATTTCTTCATTCTCTCGCTCTTGTAACCTCTTCTACATTAAATACGAGGCAAAATACTTGTTTAGTATCCCTTCCATCTCCTATGGTTCCACACATAGGTAGCCTTACTGACCGTTAAGGTGCCCTATTGTCTCCCTAGTTAATATTCTACCAGTAAAGGATTTGTAGAATTTCTTCAATGCCTCATTAACACTATTTCTGAAGCCATCTCATGTCCACATTTTTCTGGCCCAATTTCCCCATTGA
>NW_025212748.1:0-2568 GCF_004010195.1 Chiloscyllium plagiosum | reverse complement strand
TGGAGTTACAGAAACACAAACAACACAATGTACTCCAGGTGCCCTCTCAGTAACACTTTATACAGATGCAGCGACACATCTCTTTGTTTTGAATGAATCTTTCGGCAAAATGTGCCAATATTCCAGCTTTCCACCTTTTCAAGTAGTACTAGGCTAATATGGGCTGAATGGCCTTCTCTTATCCCTCTGTAAGAGGCCCATAGGGACAGAATTGCTTCGGTCTGTTCCTGAGCAGCAGTCTCAATGCTCTGTCTCAAGGTTATGAAAGGATTTGACAACAGGGCATTAACACCAGGAGTAGCCTCACACTGGTCAATAAGTACCGTACTTCTTGTTCAGGGAATGGAGAAACTTGCCCACCCAACTTTTTTCTATGCGGCCGATCTGTTATTTTATAACTGCCTCCTTTCATAAACAGAGTGGAACATATATAGACCCCTGCAGTGTCCTATTAATACTCTCACATACAAGTTAATAAAAAGAGTTAAAAGATTGAAATGTTTATGATCCATCCCTCAGCAACCCTCATCCATTCCATCCAAACCCAACACATGAAAAGTGATGTTTTGAACAGGTTAACTGAGCCTATTTGTTTAGTGACTGCGATTAATGCCAATCTCCATGGATTTTAATTATGCCAGTGGAGGGTTTCCGTCTTTTAATGATAAATGGGCTCCGTTCAATGTGTTATTCCGTAACATGAGCAGGAGCATCACCAACAGCACTGACAGGGATCAGCAGATCCAGAGAGAGGGGGAGGAGAGATCAGAATCTGAGAACATTAGACTGGAATATTCAAACAATGGATCAGAATCTGAGAACATTAGGCTGGCATGTTCCAACGATAGACAGGCGCTTATTCAATTATGTTTGGTATCTTTCTGCATTTGATTGGTTGTCATTGTCATTGCGGATCCATTACGCTCTTCTCATTATTCAATATTTTTATTATCCTTTCCTGGCTATCATTGGTGTTCCTGGTGAGTGTCACTGTCCAGATTTTGTTTCTATAAACCAGTTATGACTGTATTACTGTTATTTCATGTAGTCTACACTTCCTGCCACTATTATTGTTCCTGTTAAATCTCTCAATCCAGATATCACTCTACAGACCACTACTAACTACATGAATGAATGCGTTCAATTACTGTCTCGCTCTCTGCTCTGGCAGTGTTACTCCGGGTCTCTATGTTGATCTATTCAGTTTCAGGGGAGAACCAGTGGGCGGCACGGTGGCACAGTGGTTAGCACTGCTGCCTCACAGCGCCTGAGACCCAGGTTCAATTCCCACCTCAGGCGACGAACTGTGTTGAGTTTGCACGTTCTCCCCGTGTCTGCGTGGGTTTCCTCCGGGTGCTCCGGTTTGCTCCCACAGTCCAAAGATGTGCAGGTCAGGTAAGTAAGGGGTAAATGTAGGTGGGTTGCGCTTCGGCGAGTCGGTGTGGACTTGTTGGGCCGAAGGGCCTGTTTCCACACTGTAATGTAATCTAATCTAATCTAAAAAAAACCACAATGCATTGTATCATTGCCTTTGCTGTTAAGAGCATAGAGGTCACCGTTTACTGCTCTGGTTACAAACTCCACTTCCTTCCACTGTTTCCATCCCATCCCTGGCCAATATCTACAGCTGAAGCAGACAAGTCACAACTGTGGGTGATCCCTTTGACCATGAGCTGATTCCTGACACCATGTCCTGACCATTTCTAACTTGAAATGCTCACCACTTCAGAATATATCTCACTGCTTATTCCATCTGCTGTTTGAATCTTGAGCTATGAAATACAGGCTTAATGAAGCTAATAATCCGCTGCTGACGCTCCGGCTTCAAACCTGCCGAAGCAAATCTGATTCGAACTCACACCAAACCCCCATCCATCTGTCATTCATGTGCACGCCGATATATATTGCTGTTGTGTCTGGCAATTACTTTATTTTAATATTCTAAAACACTTTATCTCATCTGTCCATGAAACTTCCCTCGTTCTCTCTGTTGATTAACAAAAAGCCTGCCAGTTGTTCATATTTAAAAGTTTCCTCCATGTGCATTCCTTCTCAAACAGTGAGTTTCGCATTCAACCACGCCAATCGCGCGCACACACACAGAGAGCAAACCTTCCCATTGCAGGCAGTAATCTGATGCGAGGAAAGTAAGCAGATGATAGCAAAGTTTGCAATACTCTCTATGCTGGGCAGATAGTGCAGTTCACTGAACAACACACTAGCATGGCCTGCACAGCTGTCCATGCTGGGCTGTCATCTTGTTCCAGTTTATGTCTTTTTGTGGTGTTCTGTCAAGCAGATTCAGAATTTGATGGAACAAACCATTTCAGCTGAGCTGACAATGCCTTTATTCAATGTTCTCATTCTTGTAATTTTACTCACGAAGGTCTCACTTCTCCAGTTAGTCCCACTGCCCTGTCTTTTTCCACATATTTCCACAACATCTTTTCAGTTAATTAATTGTCTGTTTCTGTCTTTAATGTGAATCTCTCTGTCCCTATGTATCTTTCCCTGGCCTTGGGTTTTGGCTCCCTAGTGTATCGAGTGATGGCATTGTGTAGCTCAGAA
>NW_025212747.1:16251-28340 GCF_004010195.1 Chiloscyllium plagiosum | reverse complement strand
TCCCCTATCCTATTACTCCACATTTACCCATGACTATTGCACCTAGACTACACATCCCAGATCACTGTGGACAATTTAGCATGGCCAATTCACATAGCCTACACATCTTTGGACGGTGGGAGGAAACCGGAGCACCCGGAGGAAACCCACACAGACACAGGAAGAATGTGCAAACTCCACACAGACAGTCACCCGAGGCTGGAATCGAACCCGGGTCCCTGGCCCTGTGAGGCAGCAGTGCTACACTGAGCCACAGTGCCGCCCCAAACTGGAAACCCATTTCCTCTGTAACATGGATTCAGGATTCAACAAACCCCGTCACTTCGATGGGATGCAGTCAGTCACTGGGGAGAATGAGGTAGGTTCACACAGCCTCACTATACAGTCACTGCACACGTAACCCCAACTTCCTCAGTCATGGACAAACTGGGGAGGAACAGCAGAGAATACACCCAGACAGAGCTCACACTCACACTGACCCGGGAGGGAGAGGGAGCTCACACTCACACTGACCCGGGGAGTGAGCGCACACTCACACTGACCCGGGGAGGAGCTCACACTCACACTGACCCGGGAGGGAGAGGGAGCTCACACTCACACTGACCCGGGGAGGGAGCTCACACTCACACTGACCCGGGGGGGAGAGGGAGCTCACACTCACACTGACCCGGGAGGGAGAGGGAGCTCACACTCACACTGACCCGGGAGGGAGAGGGAGCTCACACTCACCCGGGGAGGGGGAGGAGGAGGGAGCTCACACTCACTGACCCAGCGAGGGGGAGTGAGCTCACACTCACACTGACCCAGCGAGGGGGAGTGAGCTCACACTCACACTGACCCAGCGAGGGGGAGTGAGCTCACACTCACACTGACCCAGCGAGGGGGAGTGAGCTCACACTCACACTGACCCAGCGAGGGGGAGTGAGCTCACACTCACACTGACCCAGCGAGGGGGAGTGAGCTCACACTCACACTGACCCAGCGAGGGGGAGTGAGCTCACACTCACACTGACCCAGCGAGGGGGAGTGAGCTCACACTCACACTGACCCAGCGAGGGGGAGTGAGCTCACACTCACACTGACCCAGCGAGGGGGAGTGAGCTCACACTCACACTGACCCAGCGAGGGGGAGTGAGCTCACACTCACACTGACCCAGCGAGGGGGAGTGAGCTCACACTCACACTGACCCAGCGAGGGGGAGTGAGCTCACACTCACACTGACCCAGCGAGGGGGAGTGAGCTCACACTCACACTGACCCAGCGAGGGGGAGTGAGCTCACACTCACACTGACCCAGCGAGGGGGAGTGAGCTCACACTCACACTGACCCAGCGAGGGGGAGTGAGCTCACACTCACACTGACCCAGCGAGGGGGAGTGAGCTCACACTCACACTGACCCAGCGAGGGGGAGTGAGCTCACACTCACACTGACCCAGCGAGGGGGAGTGAGCTCACACTCACACTGACCCAGCGAGGGGGAGTGAGCTCACACTCACACTGACCCAGCGAGGGGGAGTGAGCTCACACTCACACTGACCCAGCGAGGGGGAGTGAGCTCACACTCACACTGACCCAGCGAGGGGGAGTGAGCTCACACTCACACTGACCCAGCGAGGGGGAGTGAGCTCACACTCACACTGACCCAGCGAGGGGGAGTGAGCTCACACTCACACTGACCCAGCGAGGGGGAGTGAGCTCACACTCACACTGACCCAGCGAGGGGGAGTGAGCTCACACTCACACTGACCCAGCGAGGGGGAGTGAGCTCACACTCACACTGACCCAGCGAGGGGGAGTGAGCTCACACTCACACTGACCCAGCGAGGGGGAGTGAGCTCACACTCACACTGACCCAGCGAGGGGGAGTGAGCTCACACTCACACTGACCCAGCGAGGGGGAGTGAGCTCACACTCACACTGACCCAGCGAGGGGGAGTGAGCTCACACTCACACTGACCCAGCGAGGGGGAGTGAGCTCACACTCACACTGACCCAGCGAGGGGGAGTGAGCTCACACTCACACTGACCCAGCGAGGGGGAGTGAGCTCACACTCACACTGACCCAGCGAGGGGGAGTGAGCTCACACTCACACTGACCCAGCGAGGGGGAGTGAGCTCACACTCACACTGACCCAGCGAGGGGGAGTGAGCTCACACTCACACTGACCCAGCGAGGGGGAGTGAGCTCACACTCACACTGACCCAGCGAGGGGGAGTGAGCTCACACTCACACTGACCCAGCGAGGGGGAGTGAGCTCACACTCACACTGACCCAGCGAGGGGGAGTGAGCTCACACTCACACTGACCCAGCGAGGGGGAGTGAGCTCACACTCACACTGACCCAGCGAGGGGGAGTGAGCTCACACTCACACTGACCCAGCGAGGGGGAGTGAGCTCACACTCACACTGACCCAGCGAGGGGGAGTGAGCTCACACTCACACTGACCCAGCGAGGGGGAGTGAGCTCACACTCACACTGACCCAGCGAGGGGGAGTGAGCTCACACTCACACTGACCCAGCGAGGGGGAGTGAGCTCACACTCACACTGACCCAGCGAGGGGGAGTGAGCTCACACTCACACTGACCCAGCGAGGGGGAGTGAGCTCACACTCACACTGACCCAGCGAGGGGGAGTGAGCTCACACTCACACTGACCCAGCGAGGGGGAGTGAGCTCACACTCACACTGACCCAGCGAGGGGGAGTGAGCTCACACTCACACTGACCCAGCGAGGGGGAGTGAGCTCACACTCACACTGACCCAGCGAGGGGGAGTGAGCTCACACTCACACTGACCCAGCGAGGGGGAGTGAGCTCACACTCACACTGACCCAGCGAGGGGGAGTGAGCTCACACTCACACTGACCCAGCGAGGGGGAGTGAGCTCACACTCACACTGACCCAGCGAGGGGGAGTGAGCTCACACTCACACTGACCCAGCGAGGGGGAGTGAGCTCACACTCACACTGACCCAGCGAGGGGGAGTGAGCTCACACTCACACTGACCCAGCGAGGGGGAGTGAGCTCACACTCACACTGACCCAGCGAGGGGGAGTGAGCTCACACTCACACTGACCCAGCGAGGGGGAGTGAGCTCACACTCACACTGACCCAGCGAGGGGGAGTGAGCTCACACTCACACTGACCCAGCGAGGGGGAGTGAGCTCACACTCACACTGACCCAGCGAGGGGGAGTGAGCTCACACTCACACTGACCCAGCGAGGGGGAGTGAGCTCACACTCACACTGACCCAGCGAGGGGGAGTGAGCTCACACTCACACTGACCCAGCGAGGGGGAGTGAGCTCACACTCACACTGACCCAGCGAGGGGGAGTGAGCTCACACTCACACTGACCCAGCGAGGGGGAGTGAGCTCACACTCACACTGACCCAGCGAGGGGGAGTGAGCTCACACTCACACTGACCCAGCGAGGGGGAGTGAGCTCACACTCACACTGACCCAGCGAGGGGGAGTGAGCTCACACTCACACTGACCCAGCGAGGGGGAGTGAGCTCACACTCACACTGACCCAGCGAGGGGGAGTGAGCTCACACTCACACTGACCCAGCGAGGGGGAGTGAGCTCACACTCACACTGACCCAGCGAGGGGGAGTGAGCTCACACTCACACTGACCCAGCGAGGGGGAGTGAGCTCACACTCACACTGACCCAGCGAGGGGGAGTGAGCTCACACTCACACTGACCCAGCGAGGGGGAGTGAGCTCACACTCACACTGACCCAGCGAGGGGGAGTGAGCTCACACTCACACTGACCCAGCGAGGGGGAGTGAGCTCACACTCACACTGACCCAGCGAGGGGGAGTGAGCTCACACTCACACTGACCCAGCGAGGGGGAGTGAGCTCACACTCACACTGACCCAGCGAGGGGGAGTGAGCTCACACTCACACTGACCCAGCGAGGGGGAGTGAGCTCACACTCACACTGACCCAGCGAGGGGGAGTGAGCTCACACTCACACTGACCCAGCGAGGGGGAGTGAGCTCACACTCACACTGACCCAGCGAGGGGGAGTGAGCTCACACTCACACTGACCCAGCGAGGGGGAGTGAGCTCACACTCACACTGACCCAGCGAGGGGGAGTGAGCTCACACTCACACTGACCCAGCGAGGGGGAGTGAGCTCACACTCACACTGACCCAGCGAGGGGGAGTGAGCTCACACTCACACTGACCCAGCGAGGGGGAGTGAGCTCACACTCACACTGACCCAGCGAGGGGGAGTGAGCTCACACTCACACTGACCCAGCGAGGGGGAGTGAGCTCACACTCACACTGACCCAGCGAGGGGGAGTGAGCTCACACTCACACTGACCCAGCGAGGGGGAGTGAGCTCACACTCACACTGACCCAGCGAGGGGGAGTGAGCTCACACTCACACTGACCCAGCGAGGGGGAGTGAGCTCACACTCACACTGACCCAGCGAGGGGGAGTGAGCTCACACTCACACTGACCCAGCGAGGGGGAGTGAGCTCACACTCACACTGACCCAGCGAGGGGGAGTGAGCTCACACTCACACTGACCCAGCGAGGGGGAGTGAGCTCACACTCACACTGACCCAGCGAGGGGGAGTGAGCTCACACTCACACTGACCCAGCGAGGGGGAGTGAGCTCACACTCACACTGACCCAGCGAGGGGGAGTGAGCTCACACTCACACTGACCCAGCGAGGGGGAGTGAGCTCACACTCACACTGACCCAGCGAGGGGGAGTGAGCTCACACTCACACTGACCCAGCGAGGGGGAGTGAGCTCACACTCACACTGACCCAGCGAGGGGGAGTGAGCTCACACTCACACTGACCCAGCGAGGGGGAGTGAGCTCACACTCACACTGACCCAGCGAGGGGGAGTGAGCTCACACTCACACTGACCCAGCGAGGGGGAGTGAGCTCACACTCACACTGACCCAGCGAGGGGGAGTGAGCTCACACTCACACTGACCCAGCGAGGGGGAGTGAGCTCACACTCACACTGACCCAGCGAGGGGGAGTGAGCTCACACTCACACTGACCCAGCGAGGGGGAGTGAGCTCACACTCACACTGACCCAGCGAGGGGGAGTGAGCTCACACTCACACTGACCCAGCGAGGGGGAGTGAGCTCACACTCACACTGACCCAGCGAGGGGGAGTGAGCTCACACTCACACTGACCCAGCGAGGGGGAGTGAGCTCACACTCACACTGACCCAGCGAGGGGGAGTGAGCTCACACTCACACTGACCCAGCGAGGGGGAGTGAGCTCACACTCACACTGACCCAGCGAGGGGGAGTGAGCTCACACTCACACTGACCCAGCGAGGGGGAGTGAGCTCACACTCACACTGACCCAGCGAGGGGGAGTGAGCTCACACTCACACTGACCCAGCGAGGGGGAGTGAGCTCACACTCACACTGACCCAGCGAGGGGGAGTGAGCTCACACTCACACTGACCCAGCGAGGGGGAGTGAGCTCACACTCACACTGACCCAGCGAGGGGGAGTGAGCTCACACTCACACTGACCCAGCGAGGGGGAGTGAGCTCACACTCACACTGACCCAGCGAGGGGGAGTGAGCTCACACTCACACTGACCCAGCGAGGGGGAGTGAGCTCACACTCACACTGACCCAGCGAGGGGGAGTGAGCTCACACTCACACTGACCCAGCGAGGGGGAGTGAGCTCACACTCACACTGACCCAGCGAGGGGGAGTGAGCTCACACTCACACTGACCCAGCGAGGGGGAGTGAGCTCACACTCACACTGACCCAGCGAGGGGGAGTGAGCTCACACTCACACTGACCCAGCGAGGGGGAGTGAGCTCACACTCACACTGACCCAGCGAGGGGGAGTGAGCTCACACTCACACTGACCCAGCGAGGGGGAGTGAGCTCACACTCACACTGACCCAGCGAGGGGGAGTGAGCTCACACTCACACTGACCCAGCGAGGGGGAGTGAGCTCACACTCACACTGACCCAGCGAGGGGGAGTGAGCTCACACTCACACTGACCCAGCGAGGGGGAGTGAGCTCACACTCACACTGACCCAGCGAGGGGGAGTGAGCTCACACTCACACTGACCCAGCGAGGGGGAGTGAGCTCACACTCACACTGACCCAGCGAGGGGGAGTGAGCTCACACTCACACTGACCCAGCGAGGGGGAGTGAGCTCACACTCACACTGACCCAGCGAGGGGGAGTGAGCTCACACTCACACTGACCCAGCGAGGGGGAGTGAGCTCACACTCACACTGACCCAGCGAGGGGGAGTGAGCTCACACTCACACTGACCCAGCGAGGGGGAGTGAGCTCACACTCACACTGACCCAGCGAGGGGGAGTGAGCTCACACTCACACTGACCCAGCGAGGGGGAGTGAGCTCACACTCACACTGACCCAGCGAGGGGGAGTGAGCTCACACTCACACTGACCCAGCGAGGGGGAGTGAGCTCACACTCACACTGACCCAGCGAGGGGGAGTGAGCTCACACTCACACTGACCCAGCGAGGGGGAGTGAGCTCACACTCACACTGACCCAGCGAGGGGGAGTGAGCTCACACTCACACTGACCCAGCGAGGGGGAGTGAGCTCACACTCACACTGACCCAGCGAGGGGGAGTGAGCTCACACTCACACTGACCCAGCGAGGGGGAGTGAGCTCACACTCACACTGACCCAGCGAGGGGGAGTGAGCTCACACTCACACTGACCCAGCGAGGGGGAGTGAGCTCACACTCACACTGACCCAGCGAGGGGGAGTGAGCTCACACTCACACTGACCCAGCGAGGGGGAGTGAGCTCACACTCACACTGACCCAGCGAGGGGGAGTGAGCTCACACTCACACTGACCCAGCGAGGGGGAGTGAGCTCACACTCACACTGACCCAGCGAGGGGGAGTGAGCTCACACTCACACTGACCCAGCGAGGGGGAGTGAGCTCACACTCACACTGACCCAGCGAGGGGGAGTGAGCTCACACTCACACTGACCCAGCGAGGGGGAGTGAGCTCACACTCACACTGACCCAGCGAGGGGGAGTGAGCTCACACTCACACTGACCCAGCGAGGGGGAGTGAGCTCACACTCACACTGACCCAGCGAGGGGGAGTGAGCTCACACTCACACTGACCCAGCGAGGGGGAGTGAGCTCACACTCACACTGACCCAGCGAGGGGGAGTGAGCTCACACTCACACTGACCCAGCGAGGGGGATGGGGAAGGGGAGGGTGCTCACACTCACACTGACCCAGCGAGGGGGAGTGAGCTCACACTCACACTGACCTGGGGAGGGGGAGGGGAGTGAGCTCACACTCACACTGACCCAGCGAGGGGGAGTGAGCTCATACTCACACTGACCCAGCGAGGGAGAGTGAGCTCACACTCACACTGACCCAGCGAGGGGGAGTGAGCTCACACTCACACTGACCCAGCGAGGGGGAGTGAACTCACACTCACACTGACCCAGCGAGGGGGAGTGAGCTCACACTCACACTGACCCAGCGAGGGGGAGTGAGCTCACACTCACACTGACCCGGGGAGGAGGAGGGGAGTGAGCTCACACTCACACTGACCCGGGGAGGAGGAGGGGAGTGAGCTCACACTCACACTGACCCAGGGAGCCTAGCCCTTCACACAAACAGGAACCTGCTGTCTCTGAACTGCTGTTCGCACATTTTTGATAGCCTCATTTATTTACTAAGAAGATGTAGATGTTAACGTTTGAACTTATTTCCTTATTTTTCTATATCTGTAACTAAGATTTTGTACCTAAGTTAGATTTTAATCTAAGATGGCACTGTGAGTGGTGACACTGTACCTTATCACTGGACTCCTGTACCTCACACTTCAGCACACATGACAATAAAACCAAAATCTAAATCCCATCATTCCATTAGCTGTGAACAGCCTCCCACTATCAACTTTTGAAACTTCCTGTCTAATACCATCAAAATTGGCACCCTAATTTAGAACTTTAATTTTTGGACAAGGCCTATCCATAACCGTTTTAAAACTATAATCACTGGCCCCAAAGTGTTCCTCTTAACATTCCAGTCACTTGCTTTGGCTTATTTTTGAAGAAGTCAAGTTTTAGCCCTTTTAGATTAGATTCTCCACATTGTGGAAACACGCCCTTCGGTCCAACAAGTCTACACCGACCCTCCAAGAGTAACCCACCCTGATCCATTCCCCTCTGACTAATGCCCCTAACACTACGGGCAATTTAGCATGGTCAATTCACCTGACCTGCACATCTTTGGACTGTGGGAGGAAACCGGAGCACCCGGAGGAAACCCACGCAGACACAGGGAGAACGTGCAAACTCCACACAGTCACCTGAGGCGGGAATCGAACCTGGGACCCTGGTGCTGTGAGGCAGCTATGCTAACCACTGTGCCACCATACCACTGTTTCTAGTAGGACTATCTATATTTTGTTGTACACATTTAACAATTTCCTTTCATTCAAGATCTTAACACTCCAGCAGTCCCAGTCTATATTTGGAAAGTTAAAACCATATCATTCTCACATATATCTGAGATTTATCTACATGCAGTAGTCCCCTCGTATCCCGGGGATATGTTCGAAGACCTACTGCAGAAACCCAAAACCACAGATAGGAATGAACCCTAAAAATGTAAATGGAAACATTGCCGTCCCAGCAGCACCGGGTCCCTGGTTCTGGAAGGTTCCCTGTAATATGTTCAGACCACAGTAAACTGCAGGTAACTGAAACCGTGGAAACCAGGGCTTCCCATACAGTGGTCAGCCTGTATTTACTCCTCTGTTTCTCACTGAATAACTAGGAGGGGGTGGGCTCAGTGTACAATCCCATCAAAGTGATCACCCCTTCTTATTTCTCAGTTCCACCCATTTAGCTTCACTGGACAATCCGCAGTAATATATTCTCGAAGTAATTTTGTCCCTAATCAGGAATGCCATTCCCCCTCCTACCTTATTCCCCCTTCAATCCTTCCTATAACATCGAAACCCCAGAACATTGAGCTGCCATCCTGTCCCTCCCTCAGCCATATTTCTGTAATAGCTATGATATCCCAATCCAGGGGAAGAGAAGGAACTCATAGAAACTACAGGAGGGGTGTGGTGAGGGGGAGACACGGACAGTGATGCGGTCTCACACAGAGGGATGGGGTGTGGTGGTCTCATAAGGAACCCTCACAAGTGGAATCTCATCCTGAGCTCCTCACAGGGTCAGCACGGTGAGCTGGGCTCCTCACAGGGTCAGCACAGTGAGCTGGGCTCCTCACAGGGTCAGCACGGTGAGCTGTGCTCCTCACAGGGTCAGCACAGTGAGCTGAGCTCCTCACAGGGTCAGCACGGTGAGCTGGGCTCCTCACAGGGTCAGCACAGTGAGCTGAGCTCCTCACAGGGCCAGCACGGTGAGCTGGGCTCCTCACAGGGTCAGCACAGTGAGCTGAGCTCCTCACAGGGTCAGCACAGTGAGCTGGGCTCCCAGGAGGGTCAGCACGGTGAGCTGAGCTCCCAGGAGGGTCAGCACGGTGAGCTGAGCTCCCAGGAGGGTCAGCACGGTGAGCTGAGCTCCCAGGAGGGTCAGCACGGTGAGCTGAGCTCCCAGGAGGGTCAGCACGGTGAGCTGAGCTCCCAGGAGGGTCAGCACGGTGAGCTGAGCTCCCAGGAGGGTCAGCACGGTGAGCTGAGCTCCCAGGAGGGTCAGCACGGTGAGCTGAGCTCCCAGGAGGGTCAGCACGGTGAGCTGAGCTCCCAGGAGGGTCAGCACGGTGAGCTGGGCTCCCGACAGGGTCAGCACGGTGAGCTGTGCTCCTCACAGGGTCAGCACAGTGAGCTGAGCTCCTCACAGGGCCAGCACGGTGAGCTGGGCTCCTCACAGGGTCAGCACAGTGAGCTGAGCTCCTCACAGGGTCAGCACAGTGAGCTGAGCTCCTCACAGGGCCAGCACGGTGAGCTGTGCTCCTCACAGGGTCAGTACGGTGAGCTGAGCTCCTCACAGGGTCAGTACGGTGAGCTGAGTTCCTCACAGGGTCAGTACGGTGAGCTGAGCTCCCGGGAGGGTCAGCACGGTGAGCTGGGCTCCTCACAGGGTCAGCACGGTGAGCTGAGCTCCTCACAGGGTCAGTACGGTGAGCTGCGCTCCCAGGAGGGTCAGCACGGTGAGCTGGGCTCCTCACAGGGTCAGTACGGTGAGCTGAGCTCCCGGGAGGGTCAGCACGGTGAGCTGGGCACCTCACAGGGTCAGCACGGTGAGCTGGGCACCTCACAGGGTCAGTACGGTGAGCTGGGCACCTCACAGGGTCAGCACGGTGAGCTGTGCTCCTCACAGGGTCAGCACGGTGAGCTGGGCTCCTCACAGGGTCAGCACGGTGAGCTGGGCTCCTCACAGGGTCAGTACGGTGAGCTGGGCTCCTCACAGGGTCAGCACGGTGAGCTGAGCTCTTCACAGGGTCAGTACGGTGAGCGGAGCTCCTCACAGGGTCAGTACTGTGAGCTGTGCTCCCAGGAGGGTCAGCATGGTGAGCTGGGCTCCTCACAGGGTTAGCACGGTGAGCTGTGCTCCTCACAGGGTCAGTACGGTGAGCTGAGATCCTCACAGGGTCAGCACGGTGAGCTTTGCTCCTCACAGGGTCAGTACGGTGAGCTGAGCTCCTCACAGGGTCAGTACGGTGAGCTGAGCTCCTCACAGAGTCAGCACGGTGAGCTAGGCTCCTCACAGGGTCAGCACGGTTAGCTGGGCTCCCGACAGGGTCAGCACGGTGAGCTGGGCTCCTCACAGGGTCAGCACGGTGAGCTGAGCTCCTCACAGGGTCAGTACGGTGAGCTGAGCTCCCAGGAGGGTCAGCACGGTGAGCTGAGCTCCCAGGAGGGTCAGCACGGTGAGCTGAGCTGAGCTTTCACTTACATAGAGCCGCAGGAACAGTTCTGCCTTCACATCGTCATCGTGTCGGAGATCCTCAGGAATGGAATTATAATCATTCTGCCACTGTGTGACAAACTCCTGCTTATGGTCAGGACGAGACTCCAAATACTCCTGAAAATCTACCCTGCACAGAAATGAAACATAGCCATCATCAACTCACTGTCCAGCAAAGCAGAGTGTCCCTCAGCGCAGTGACACTGGCTCCCAGCTGCTCAACTGGGATACACACAACACTTCAAAGGGATATTCACTTCTGCCTACTCCCCCAACCTTCACAAAGCAGTTGTGTGAAGTGGGTATCACTAGCTAGACCAGCATTGTCACCCATCCTGAACTGTCCTTGAGAAGTTTGTTAGAATAGAGAACATAAAACGGTGGGGTCTGATCCAGTCCAGTCCGGTCCAGTCATGTCTGTGCTGCCAATAAAGCCATACCAAACTAACCACAACTGATTAGATACGGTTTACATCTCTCAGTTCCCTGCTCATTCCTGGGTGTTGCTTGGCTGGACGGTTGAGGATGTTGCTTGAATATTTGTCTTTATTAATTGAAACTTGGAGTTTAAGAGCAGGAAGGTTTTGCTAAACAGTACAAAACATTGGTTAGGCTAATAGAGTTTAAAGTTTTTGTAAAGATCCGTTCTTGAGTCCACATTATAGGAGGGATGTGATTGCACTGGAGAAAGTGCAGAGGAGATTGACCAGGATATTACCTGGACTGGGGGAGTTTTAGTTATGAAGAGAGTTTGGACAGACTGAGGTTGTTTCCCTGAGACAAGATTAGAGTGTTGCTGGAAAAGCACAGCAGGTCAGGCAGCATCCGAGGGGCAGGAAAATCAACGCTCTCGGCAGGAGCCCTTCATCAACAATGATTCCTGATGAAGGGCTCCTGCCCAAAACATTGATTTTCCTGCTCCTCGGATGCTGCCTGACCTGCTGTGCTTTTCCAGCAACACTCTAATCTTGTATCTGATCTCCAGCATCTGCAGTCCTCACTGTCGCCTAGTTGTTTCCCTGAGAGCAGGGGACTCTGTGGGGGGATGTGATTGAGATGTAAAATTATATAGAGCATAGGTAAAGTAGAGAGGAAGAAACATTTCCCCTTGGTGCAGGGATCGATGATGGGATGGGGTGGGATGGAAGGGCAGGGGAGGGGATGGGAGGGGAGG
>NW_025212747.1:10681-15678 GCF_004010195.1 Chiloscyllium plagiosum | reverse complement strand
CCCAGGTACCTCCCCTGGCAGTGTGTCCCAGGTACCTCCCCTGGCAGTGTGACCCAGGTACCTCCCCTGGCAGTGTGACCCAGGTACCTCCCCTGGCAGTGTGACCCAGGTACCTCCCCTGGCAGTGTGACCCAGGTACCTCCCCTGGCAGTGTGACCCAGGTACCTCCCCTGGCAGTGTGACCCAGGTACCTCCCCTGGCAGTGTGTCCCAGGAACCCACCACCCTCTGTGTAAACACCTTTCCCCCTCTCCCCTTAAACTGATGCCCCCCCAGTATGTGACATTCCCACCCTGGGAAGCAGACTCTGACTAGCCACCCCATCCATCCCTCTCCGAATTGTAAACACCTCGATCAGGTTCCCCCCCCCTCAGCCTCCGATGCGCGAGCGAAAACAGCCCAAGTTTGTCTGACCTCCTCTTCAGGCTAATGCCCTCCAATCCAGGCAACATCCTGGTAAACCCCTTCTGCACCCTCTCCAAAAGCTCCACATCCATCCTATAGTGCAGCAACCAGAACTCACACAATCCTCTAAATGTGGCCTAACTAAGGTCTGATAAAGCTACAACAAGAGTTGCCAACTTTTATACTCAATGCCCAGACCGATGCAGGCAAGTATGCCTTCTTTACCACTTGTGTTCCACTATCAGGGAGCTATGGACTTTCACCCCAACATCCCTCCTGTATATCAATGTACCTGAGAGTTTTGCCAATTACTATATACTTTCCTCTTACATTTGACCTTCCAAAATAGAGTCTTAGAGTCATACAGCACAGAAACGCTTTGGTCTAACACGCCAACTAGACATCCCAATCTGACCTGACATGACATCCTATACAATAGACCCATCACCTCACACATGCCACAATAAACTCTATCTGCCATTTGTCTTCCCAACTTTCCAAATGATCATATCTTGCTGTATCCTTTGACAACATTCCTTACTGTCCACAACTCCTCCAATTTTTGTGTTGTCTGCAAACTCACTAATCAGAGCACCAGCATTTTCATCCAGATCATTTATATAAATGACAAACATTTTAGATCCCGGTACCTGATCCATACAGAACACTGTTGATTACAGATTCCCAGTCAGAAACAGGCTCCTCCACAACTTATCCCCTGGTTTCTCCAGCCAAGCCAATTTTGTATTCAAGTTTTCAACTCAGCATGGATCTTGTGAGAGACAATCTTCTGGCACAGTCTACCATGAGGCACCTTGTCAAATGGTTTAATGAAGTCAAGCAGACAATATCCATAGCCTTACCCTCACCAACCATCTTCATCACTTCCTCAAAAAATCTCAGTCAAGTTTGTGAGACATGATTTCCCACGCACAAAGCCATGTTGACTATCCCGAGTCAGTCGTTGCCTTTCCAAATACATGTACATCCTGTCCCTCAGGATTCCCTCCAACAACTTGCCCATCACCGAGGTCAGGCTCACCGGTCTATAGTTCCCTGGCTTGTCTTTACCGCCCTTCTGAAACAGTGGCACCACGTTTGCCAACCTCCAGTCTTCCGGCACCTCACCCGTGACTATCAATGATACAAGTATCTCAGTAAGAGGCCCAGCAATCACTTCTCTAGATTCCCAAAGAATTCTCGGGTACACCTGATCAGGTCCTGGGGATTTATCCACCTTTCACCGTTTCAAGACATCCAGCACTTCTTCTTCTGTAATCTGGACATTTTGCAAGATGTCACCATCTATTTCCCTACAGTCTATATCTTCCATATCCTTTTCCACAGTAAACACTGATGCAAAACTATCTCATGTCCCCGTTTTGCCCTCCTGATTTCCCTCTTAATTATACTCCTACTGCCTTTATACTCTTCTTAGGATTCACTCGATCTATCAAAAAGTAGAGGAGTCCTCATAGGGCCATGCTGGTCCTGAACTCTGGTCAACTGGCCTTTAAAAGACTCGCACGTCAGATGTGCATTTACCCTCAAACAGCCACCCTCAATCTAATTTCTCCTGTCCTTATCTAATACTGTTGTAATTAGCCTTCACCTGAGGATTAATCTTATTGTTATCCATAACTATCTTAAAACTTATGAAATTACGATCACTGTTTCCAAAATGCTCGCCCACTGAAACTTCAATCATCTGACCAGGCCCATTCCCAATACGAGGCCAAGTACAGCCCCTTTCCGAGTTGGTCTGTTGACATATTGTTTCAAGAAGTCCTCCTGCCCCATCCAATGTCATTGACGTTGGGCAATTAGTAATGGACAATAAATGCCCCAATCAAGAGATGCCCTCATCCCTGAGCATGTGAAGCTGCAGGCACCAAGGAAGTCCCAGTCAATATGGGGGAAGTTAACAACCCTAATATTTTGATATCTTTCCATACTTGCATACCTGTCCCTCTCTCTCCCACTGGCTATTGGGAGGCCTACAATATAACTCCATCATTGTGACTGCACCTTCCTTATTCCTGAGTTGTACCCATAAGGCCTCACTAGATGAGCCCTCCGAGATTTCCTCTCTTAGTGCAGCTGTGACATTCTCCTTCATCAGTAATGATACTCCCCCCACCCCTTTAACATCCCTCTGTATTTTGTCTGAAACATCTAAACCCTGGAACTTTGAGCTGCCAGTCCCTCTCTCAACTGTGTTTCTGTAACGGCTACAACGCTGTAGTTCCATGCATAATCCAGGCTCAAAACACATCAGTCATACCTGAAGAACATTCCTGCCCTAAAATAAATACACTTCAGACTTCCAGTTCCACCATGTTCATTAACTGCACCTTCATGTGCTCGTGGGTTTTGGTCATTGTAAAAATGGCAACTGGTTCATATACAGCGTTGGAAAACAGAGTCATTGCAGATATGAAGTCCCACCTTCACATTGAGAATACCCTCCATCGTGTAGTGTGGCACCATCACCGTGCTAAATGGGACAGACTTCAAACAGATCTAACAACTCAAGACTGGGCATCCCTGAGGCGCTGTGGGCCAACAGCAGCAGAACTGTCCTCCAGCACAATCTGTAACCTCATGGCCCGGCATATCCCCCACTCACCCATTACCATCAAGCCAGGGGATCAACCCTGGTTCAGTGGAGAGTGCAGGAGGGTATGCCAGGACCAGCACCGGGCATTCCCACACATGAAGTGTCAGCCTGGTGAAGCTACCAAACAGGACTACTTGCATGCCAAATGGCATAAACAGTAAGTGATAGACAGAGCTAAGCGATCCCACAACCAACGGATCAGATCTACGCTCTGCAGTCCTGCCACATCCAGCCTTGAATGTTGGTGGGCAATTAAACAACTCAATGGAGGAGGAGGCTCCACAAATAACCCCATCCTCAATGACGGAAACGCCCAGCACATCAGGGCAAAAGATAAGGCTGAAGCTTTTGCAGCAATCTTCAGTCAGCAGTGCTGAGTGGATGATCCATCTCAGCTTCCTTCAATGGTCCCTAGCATTACAGATACCAGTCTTCAGCCAATTTGATTCACTCCATGTGATATCAAGAAATTGTTGGAGACACTGAATATTGAAAAGACCATGGGCCCTGACAACATTCCAGCAATAATGCTGATAATATGTGTTCCAGAACTTGCTGCTCCCCTAGCTAAGCTGTTCCAGTACACTTCCAAAATTGACATCTATCGACAATGTGGAAAATTGCCCAGGTATGTCCTGTACATAAAAAGCTCAACAAATCAAACCCGTCAATTTCTGCCTTGATCAGTCTCCTCTCGATCATCAGTAAAGTGCTGGAAGGTATCATCAACAGAGCTATCAAGCAGCACCTGCTCAGCAATAACCTGCTCATTGACATCCCATTTGGGTTCCGCCAGGGCCACTCAGCTCCTGATTTCATTACAGCCTTGGTTCAGACATGGACAAAACAGCTGAATCCCAGATGGGAGAGTGACAGCCCTTGACATCAAAGCTACATTCAACTGAGTGCGGCATCAAGGAGACCTAGAAAAAAACTAGAGTCAATGGGTGTAGGGGCAAAACTTTCCACTGGTTGGAGTCATCACTAACTATTGGAAGATGGTTGTGGTTGTTGGAAATCAGTCATCTCAGCTCCAGGACATCTCTGCAGGAGTTCCTCAGGGTAGTATCCAAGGCCCAACCATCTTCAGCTGCTTCACGAATGACCTTCCCTCCATCATAAGGTCAGAAGTGGGGATGTTCCCCAATGATTGCACAATGTTCAGCACCATTCGCAACTCCTCAGATACTGAAGCAGTCCATGTTCATATGCAACAAAATCCGGACAATATTTAGACTAACAAGTGGCAAGTAACATTTGCACTACACAAATGCCAGGCTTTGACCATCACCAATAAGAGACAATCTAACCAGCACTCCTTGACACTCAATGGCGTTACCATCACCGAATCCCCCATTATCAACATCCTGCGGGTTTCCATTGACAAGAAACTCAACTGGATTCACCACATAACCACAGTGGCTACAAGAGTAGGTCAGAAGCTAAGAATACTGTGGTGAATAATTCACCTCCTGTCACCCCAAAGCCTGTCCACCATTTACAAGACACAAGTCCAAGTGTGATGGACTATTCCCCACTTGCCTGGATGATGGCAGCTCCACCATCACTCAAGAAGTTTGACGCCATCTAGGCCAAAGCAACCCGTTTAACAGGCAGCAATCCAAAACATCCACTCCCTCCACCACTGACGTTCAGTAGCAGCAGTGTGTAGTTGTTAGGTCTCTAGCGCTGGTTGGATGGATGGACAGGAGATTTTGTGGTCAGGAATGGGACTCCTGGAAGGTATGTTGCCTCCCTGGTGTCAGGGTCCAGGATGTCGCCAATCGGGTTTACAAGATTCTGAGGGGGGTGGTGAGCAGCCAGAAATCGTGGTACATACTGGCACCAACGGTATAGTCAAGAAAGGGATTGAGGATCTGAAAAGTGAATACAGAGAGCTAGGTTGGAAGCTGGAGAGCAGGACAAGTAGAGTAGTGATCTCAGGATTGCTACCGGTGCCACGAGATAGTGAG
>NW_025212747.1:0-6977 GCF_004010195.1 Chiloscyllium plagiosum | reverse complement strand
CTCACTGGAGGAGGAGGCTCCACAAATATCCCCCTCCTCAATCATGGAAGAGCCCAGTACATCAGGGAAAAGATAAGACTGAAGCTGTGCAGCAATCTTCAGCCAGAAGTGCCGAGTGGGTGATCCATCTCGGGCTCCTCCAGTGGTCCCCAGCATCAGAGATACCAGTCTCCAGCCAATACGATTCACTCCGCGTGATATCAAGACAAGGCTGGAGGCACTGGATACTGCAAAGGCAATGGGCCCTGATAATATTCCAGCAATAGTACTGAAGACTTGTGCTCCAGACCTTGCTACCCACCCGGGATAAGCTGTTCCAGTAGTTACAGCACTGGCATCTACCCGACAATGTGGAAACCTGCCCAGGTATGTCCCGTCCCATCAGTCTACTCTCGATCCTCAGTAACGTGACGGACGGTGTCAGTAACAGCTATCAAGCAGCACCTGCTCAGCAATAACCTGCTCAGTGACGCCCAGTTTGGGATCCCCCAGGGTCACTCAGCTCCCGACCTCATTCCAGCCTTGATTCAAACATGGACAGAAGAGCTGGATTCTAGAGGGGAGGGGAGAGGGACAGCCCTTGACATCAAGGCTGCATTCGACCGATTGTGGCAACACAGAGCCCTGGCAAAACTGGAATCAGTGGGTCTCAGGGTGTAAACACTCCGCTGGTTAGAGTCATAGCTGACACAAAGGAAGGTGGTTGTGGTTGTTGGAGGATCAGTCATCTCACCTCCAGGACATCGCTGCAGGAGTCCCTCAGGGGAGTGTCCTGGGTCCAATCATCTTCAGCTGCTTCATCAAGCTCCATTAACAACTCCTCAGAATCTGAAGCAGTCCACTTCCAAATGCAACAAAATCTAGACAATATCTGGGCTGAGGCTGACAACTGGTAAGGAACATTTGCACCACACAAATGCCAGGAATTGACTATCTTCAATAAGAAAGAATTTAACCACCGCCCCTTAACAGTCAATGGTGTCACCATCACTGAATCCCCTACTGTCAACATTCGTGGGGTTACTATTGACTAGAAAGTCAACTGGACTTGGCATTTCAGTACAGTGGCTACGAGAGCAGGTCAGAGGATGGGAATACTGCGGTGAGTAACTCCCCCCCTGACTCCCCAAAGCTGTCCGCCATCTACAAGGCACAAGGCAGGAGTGTGATGGAATACTCCCCACTTGCCCTGGGTGGGGGCAGCTCCAACAACACTCAAGAAGCTTGACATCATCTTGATAAAGTACCCCATTTGATTGGCACCACATCCACAGTTCTTTGAGGAGCTATCAAGCAGGATAAACCAAGGGTAACCAGTATATTTAATATATTTGAGTTTCCAAGAGGTAATTGATAAGGCATCACATGTGAAGTGACTTAATAAAGACATAGCCATTTGTTGGGGTAGTGTATTTGCATGGACAGAAGATTCGTTAATAGAAAGCTGAGAGTTTGGATAAAGAGCATGTTTTCAGGATGGAAACTTGTAACACATGGAGTGCCACAGGGATCAGTGTTGGGGCCATGATTAATATATTAATGACTTGAATGACGAAAGTGACAGTGCTCTGACCAAGTTTGCAGGTAACACCAAAATAGGTGGAAAGGCAAGTGGTGAGGATGACACAAAGAATCTGATGAGGGATATGAACAGGTTAGGTGAATGGGAAAATGGAATATAATGCAGGAAAATGTGAAATTATGCACTTTGTTTGGAAGCATTAAATGGCAGAATATTATTCAACTCAGGAAACATCATCGCGAGTTGGAAATCCTTTTCAATCAATCAGATAAAACCTGAATCCAAGTTCAGAGGTCAATATGAAAGGCAGATTGAATGTTAGTCTTTATTTCAAAGGGAATGGAGGATAACAATTGAGATCTCACTAAAACTATATAAGTCATCAATTACAGCTGGAATATTGGGAAGAGTTTCAGGCCCTTTATCAAAGGAAAGATGCACTTTCACTGGAGATGAGGGATATATCTTATAAAGAGAGATTGAACAGTTTAGGCCAATACTCTGTGAAGTTTAAAAGATTGAGAGGAGATCAAATTGAAGTACATAAGATGCTAAAAAGGATTGGCAAAATAGAAAGGATTTTTCTTCATTTGGGGCAATCTACAACGAGAAGTCATAGTTTCAGGATAAGCGGAAGCAGATTTGAAACAGAAATAAGGAGAAATTACTTCACTCAAAGGGTGGTGAATCTATGGAGTTCACTGGCCCAGAGTGTGGTTAGATTACATTACATTACAGTGTGGAAACAGGCCCTTCGGCCCAACAAGTCCACACCGCCCCGCCGAAGCGCAACCCACCCATACCCCTACAGTTATCCCTTACCTAACACTACGGGCAATTTAGCAGGGCCAATTCACCTGACCTGCACATCTTTGGACTGTGGGAGGAAACCGGAGCACCCAGAGGAAACCCACGCAGACACGGGGAGAATGTGCAAACTCCACACAGTCAGTCGCCTGAGGCGGGAATTGAACCCGGGTCTCTGGCGCTGTGAGGCAGCAGTGCTAAACACTGTGCCACCGTGCCGCCCACAAAGGACTGGGACACTGAATACATTTAAGGAGGAGATAGCAGATTTTTAATTAGCAATAGGTTGAAAGGTTATGGAGAGAGGGCAAGAAAGTTGAGTTCAGGCCAAGTTGAGATCAGGCAGGATTGTATTGAATGGTAGAGCAGGACCGAGGGACTGAATGGCCTACTCATGTTTCTAGTCTTTATGTTCAGCACGATCTCCACTTCTCCAAACTCCAATGGGTACAGGTCCAACCTACTCAACGTCTCCTTGTCAGACAGTCCCTATACAGTCCCCAGTGTCAGCCCAGCAAACCTCCTCAGAACTACCTCCAACACAAATAAGGAGACTAAAATTGTACACAATACTCCAGGTGTGCTCTCACTAAAGATTTGTACCATTGCAGCAACACTTCCCAACTTTTATGTTCTATTCCTTTTGCAATAAATACCAACATTCCCTTTGCCTTCCTGACTACCTGCTGGACCTGCACACTAGCTTTCTATAAATCATGCTTATAGAAGGGTCAACCAGACCCTTCTGCTCTGAAGCATTGTAATGTTCCACTTCATTTAGAAAATAAATTGCCTTTCTATTGTTCTGACCAAAATGCTGAGAGGTTTGTTCCCCTGGTGGGAGAGTCTTGGACCAGAGGGAATCATCTCAGAGTAAGGGATGGCCCACATAAGACAGAGGTGAGGAGGAATCTCTTCTCTCAGAGAGGAGTGAATCTGTGGAACTGTTTTCCCCACTGGTCTGTCAGGGCTGGGTCAT
This sequence comes from Chiloscyllium plagiosum, assembly GCF_004010195.1. Classification (NCBI taxonomy): domain Eukaryota; kingdom Metazoa; phylum Chordata; class Chondrichthyes; order Orectolobiformes; family Hemiscylliidae; genus Chiloscyllium; species Chiloscyllium plagiosum. The sequence continues at coordinate 3,669 of NW_025212747.1, read as the reverse complement.
TCAGTGTAATTAAGGCTGAGCTACGTCTTTAATGATTAAAGGAATCTGGGTTATGGGGTAAACGCAGATCAGATTGGATCAGCCAAAATCTCACTGAATGGCAGTGGGACTCAATGGGCTGAATGGCCTACTTTGGCTCCTATGTCTTATAGTCTTATATTATTCAAGGCATTAACTCCTGCATATGTGAGTATGTGCCTGCCCATTTATCAACTATGGGTCACGAGTTCAATATCAGCATTTGCCCCACAGGATAGAGGGGAGGTGAGAATCTTTCCTCAGAGACAGTACTGACTCTTTTAATTCTTGCTAAAAAGACAGGAGGTGAGTTTAGTTCTGTTTCTGATCAGTAGTGATCCCTGGGATGTTGATGGTGGAAAGTTCTTGGTTGGTTGGGGTGCAGTGTCCTGTAAACATAATCAATAAATGCTTCAAGTACAAAATGAAACCATTCAGACGGTCAGATCAGTGCTATTTGTCGATAATGGTATGCCTCAGTCCCAGGACCCTGCACGTGGCCCACAATGCTGTCCCTGTCACTGCGGCTGTGAGTCGTTGCCAGGATCAGTCTGGCCCCCGAGCAGACACTCACCTGATCTTGTGCAGGTAATGGATGATGCAGTCCCGCTCACGGCGTTCCTCCTGCATCATGTTTTGGATGGTGCTGATGTAGGTGTTCTCAATACTGGACCAATAGGGGGCGAGGTATTCAGCAACCTCCTGAAATACAACACAAAGGCAGGACAGTGTAGAGGGAGCTTTACTCTGTATCTAACCCCATGCTGTCCCTGTCCTGGGAGTGTTTGATGGGGACAGTGTAGAGGGAGCTTTACTCTGTATCTAACCCCGTGCTGTCCATGTCCTGGGAGTGTTTGATGGGGACAGTGTAGAGAGAGCTTTACTCTGTATCTAACCCCGTGCTGTCTCTGTTCTGGGAGTGTTTGATGGGGGACAGTGTAGAGGGAGCTTTACTCTGTATCTATCCCTGTGCTGTCCCTGTCCTGGGATGGGGCTACAGTGAAGAGGGAGCTTTACTCTGTATCTATCCCTGTGCTGTCCCTGTCCTGGGATGGGGGTACAGTGTAGAGGGAGCTTTACTCTGTATCTAACCCCGTGCTGTCCCTGTCCTGGGAGTGTTTGATGAGGGGGGGACAGTGCAGAGGAAGCTTTACTCTGTATCTAACCCCGTGCTGTCCCTGTCCTGGTAGTGTTTGATGTGGACAGGGTAGAGGGAGCTTTACTCTGTATCTAACCCCGTGCTGTCCCTGTCCTGGGAGTGTTTGATGGGGGACAGTGTAGAGGGAGCTTTACTCTGTATCTAACCCCGTGCTGTCCCTGTCCTGGGATGGGGGTACAGTGAAGAGGAAGCTTTACTCTGTATCTATCCCTGTGCTGTCCCTGTCCTGGGATGGGGGTACAGTGTAGAGGGAGCTTTACTCTGTATCTAACCCCGTGCTGTCCCTGTCCTGGGAGTGTTTAATGGGGGGACAGTGCAGAGGAAGCTTTACTCTGTATCTAACCCCGTGCTGTCCCTGTCCTGGGAGTGTTTGATGGGGGGAGGGACAGTGCAGAGGAAGCTTTACTCTGTATCTAACCCCGTGCTGTGCCTGTCCTGGTAGTGTTTGATGTGGATAGGGTAGAGGGAGCTTTACTCTGTATCTAACCCCCGTGCTGTCCCTGTCCTGGGAGTGTTTGATTGGGGACAGTGTAGAGAGAGCTTTACTCTGTATCTAACCCAGTGCTGTCCCTGTCCAGGGAGTGTTTGATGATGGTCAGTGTAGAGAGATTTTTCGCTGTATCTAACCCATGCTGTCCCTGTCCTTGGAGTGTTTGATGGGGAAGAGTGTAGAGGGAACTTTACACTGTATCTATCCCCGTGCTGTCCCTGTCCGGGGAGTGTTTGATGTGGACAGTGTAGAGGAGCTTTACTCTGTATCTAACCCTGTGCTGTTCCTGTCCTGGGAGTGTTTAATGGGGGGACAGTGTAGAGGGAGCTTTACTCTATATCTAACTCCATGCTGTCCCTGTCCTGGGAGTGTTTGATGGGGACAGTGTAGAGGGAGCTTTACTCTGTATCTAACCACGTACTGTCCCTGTCCCTGGGATGGAGGGACAGTGTAGAGGGAGCTTTACTCTGTATCTAACCCCGTGCTGTCCCTGTCCTGGGTGTGTGTGATGGGGGACAGTGTAGAGGAAGCTTTACTCTGTATCTGACCCTGTGCTGTCCCTGTCCTGGGAGTGTTCGATGGGGGACAGTATGGAGGGAGCTTTACTCTGTATCTAACCCTGTGCTGTCCCTGTCCTGGGAGTGTTTGATGGGGACAGTGTAGAGAGAGCTTTACTCTGGATATACCCCGTACTGTCCCTGTCCTGGAGTGTTTGATGTGGACATTGTAGAGGAAGCTTTACTCTGTATCTAACCCCGTGCTGTCCCTGTCCCTGGGATGGAGGGACAGGGTAGAGGGAGCTTTACTCTGTATCTAACCCCATGCTGTCCATGTCCTGGGAGTGTCTGATGGGAAACAGTGTAGAGAGAACTTTACTCTGTATATACCCCGTACTGTCCCTGTCCTGGAGTGTTTGATGGGGGACAGTATAGAGGGAGTTTTACTCTGTATCTAACCCTGTGCTGTCCCTGTCCAGGGAGTGTTTGATGAGGGACAGTGTAGAGAGAACTTTACTCTGTATCTATCCCTGTGCTGTCCCTGTCCAGGGAGTGTTTGATGAGGGACAGTGTAGAGGGAGCTTTACTCTGTATCTAACCCCGTGCTGTCCCTGTCCTGGGAATGTTTGATGGGGACAGTGTAGAGGGAGCTTTACTCTGTATCTAACTCCATGCTGTCCCTGTCCTGGGGGTATTTGATGGGGGGCTGTGTAGAGGGAGCTTTACTCTGTATCTAACCCCGTGCTGTCCCTGTCCCTGGGAGTGTGTGATGGGGGGACAGTGTAGAGGGAGCTTTACTCTATATCTAACACTGTGCTGTCCCTGTCCTGGGAGTGTTTGATGTGGACAGTGTAGAGAGAGCTTTACTCTGTTTCTGACCCTGTGCTGTCCCTGTCCTGGGAGTGTTTGATGGGGACAATGTAGAGAGAGCTTTACTCTGTATCTTACCCCGTGCTGTCCATGCCCTCGGATGGGGGGACAATGTAGAGAGAGCTTTACTCTGAATCTAACCCTGTGCTGTCCCGTGCTGTCCTGGGAGTGTTTGATGAGGGACAGTGTAGAGGGAGGTTTACTCTGTATCTGACCCTGTGCTGACCCTGTCCTGGGAGTGTTTGATGGGGGGACAGTGTAGAGGGAGCTTTACTCTATATCTAACCCTGTGCTGTCCCTGTCCTGGGAGTGTTTGATGTGGACAGTGTAGAGAGAGCTTTACTCTGTATCTGACCCTGTGCTGTCCCTGTCCTGGGAGTGTTTGATGGGGACAATGTAGAGAGAGCTTTACTCTGTATCTTACCCCGTGCTGTCCATGCCCTCGGATGGGGGGACAGTGTAGAGAGAGCTTTACTCTGTATCTAACCCCGTGCTGTCCCTGTCCCTAGGATGGGGGACAGTGTAGAGGGAGCTTTATTCTGAATCTAACCCTGTGCTGTCCTTGTCCTGGGAGTGTTTGATGGGAAACAGTGCAGAGAGAGCTTTACTCTGTATATAACCCGTACTGTGCCTGT
>NW_025212746.1:26116-28337 GCF_004010195.1 Chiloscyllium plagiosum | reverse complement strand
CTGTATAACACTGGGGTACAGTCCTGGGTGGGGACAGGGCTTTCCGTGTACACGTCTCCAAAGAACACATGCACAAACTCTGTCTGACACACTCAACTCCTCACTGCTGAAGACTTGTAGCTGTGGTCTCCCACATCAGCGACCAGCCCCAGACTTTCACCCTGTCTCCCCAGAGTTTGCCTGCCCCCTCCCCAGGCATAATCAGAGGATCAGTGAGCCAAGAATACTACAGCACTGGAACAGGCCATTCCGCCCCTCCGAACCTGTGCTGTTCCAGATCCTCTATATCTAAACCTGTCGCCTATTTTCTAAGGATCTGTACCTCTCTGCTCCCTGCTCATTCATGTATCAGTCTCGATACATCTTAAATAGCGCTATCGTGCCAGCCTCTACCACCTCCGCTGGCAACACATTCCAGGCACCCACCACTCTCCGCTGAAAGAACTTTCCCTGCATATCTCCCTTAAACTTATTCCCCTCTCACCTTGAACTCGTGACCCAGAGTAAGTGAGTCCCCCACTCTCTGGGGGAGAAGCTACTGGCTAACCACCCTGTCTACACCCCTCATGATTTTGTAGCCCTCAATCAGGTCCCCCCAACCTGTGTCTTTCTAATGAAAATAATCCCATTCTCCTCAACCCCTCTTCAAGCTCATGCCCTGCAGAACAGGTAGCATCCTGGTGAACCTCCCCTGCACTATCTCCAAAGCATCCACATCCCTTTGGTAATGTGGGTGACCAGAACTGTCCGCTGTATTCCAAATGTGACTGAACCAAAGTCATATACAACTGTACCATGACCTGCCAACTCTTGTACTCAGTACCCCCGTCCGATGAAGGAAAGCCTGCTGTATGCCTTCTTGACCACTCTGTTGACCTGCGTTGCCACCTTCAGGGAACTGTGGACCTGAACACCCAGATCTCTCTGTACATCCATTTTCCCCAGGGCTTTTCCATTTACTGTATAGCTCGCTCTTGAACTGGATCTTCCAAAATGCATCACCTCGCGTTTGCACAGATTGAACTCCATCTGCCACTTCTCTGTCCAACTCTCCAATCGACTTGCATCCTGCTGTACTCTCCGAAACGTCTCCTTCACTGTTGGCTTCTCCGCCAATCTTTGCTGATCACACTAAGTTGCTAAGAGGACCACCCAGTCCTTCCTCCAGATCATTTGCGTTGATCACAAACAGCAGTGGTCCCAGCACGGATCCCTGTTGGGGACACCACCCGTCACAGGTCTCCCTTCCACGAGTACACTCTGTCTCTGGTTGCCCAGCCCTCGAGCTGGTAAATCCCGGACCCACGTGACTTCACTGTCTCTATCAGTCGACCACGGGGAACCTTATCAGATGCCTTCCTGAAGTCCATGTATAAGACATCAACAGCCCTTCCCTCATCAATCAACTTGGCCACTTGCTCAAATAACTCCATTAATGAAGTAAGATATGACCTTCCCTGCACAAAACCACGTCGCCTATCACCAATAAGCCCTTTTTTTCCCCAAGTGGGAATAGATCCTGTCCCTCAGTTTTCTGCAGGAGCGTGCCCACTACTGATGCCAGGCTCACTGGTCTATAATTACCTGGATGATCCCTGCTCCCATCCGGACCTGGGGACTTGTCCGCCTTAATGCGGCAGATACGGGCACTGTCGGAGGGTCAGTGCTGAGGGAGTGGGCACTGTCGGAGGGTCAGTGCTGAGGGAGTGGGCACTGTCGGAGGGTCAGTGCTGAGGGAGTGGGCCCTGTCGGAGGGTCAGTGCTGAGGGAGTGGGCACTGTCGGAGGGTCAGTGCTGAGGGAGTGGGCCCTGTCGGAGGGTCAGTGCTGAGGGAGTGGGCACTGTCGGAGGGTCAGTGCTGAGGGAGTGGGCCCTGTCGGAGGGTCAGTGCTGAGGGAGTGGGCACTGTCGGAGGGTCAGTGCTGAGGGAGTGGGCCCTGTCGGAGGGTCAGTGCTGAGGGAGTGGGCACTGTCGGAGGGTCAGTGCTGAGGGAGTGGGCCCTGTCGGAGGGTCAGTGCTGAGGGAGTGGGCACTGTCGGAGGGTCAGTGCTGAGGGAGTGGGCCCTGTCGGAGGGTCAGTGCTGAGGGAGTGGGCACTGTCGGAGGGTCAGTGCTGAGGGAGTGGGCCCTGTCGGAGGGTCAGTGCTGAGGGAGTGGGCACTGTCGGAGGGTCAGTGCTGAGGGAGTGGGCCCTGTCGGAGGGTCAGTGCTGAGGGAGTG
>NW_025212746.1:22696-25867 GCF_004010195.1 Chiloscyllium plagiosum | reverse complement strand
TGGGCGCTGTCGGAGGGTCAGTGCTGAGGGAGTGGGCACTCCGCGTTAAGAGATTTGTCCCTGGATTGTGTCGGCAGCTGGAGAAACCACGCTCAGTTTGGAGTCAGCAGTGACCACATTTTCAGACGGGTCCCCGGGCTGCTGTCTGTCGGTCTCTTCAACCAATTCGGTCAAAACGCAGCCGATCGGCGAGGGAACCCGCTCCTTGCCACGTTCCTGCTCTGGCAGGACGCGAGGACTGAAGACTTGTAGGATGCCGTCCCAAGAAACGGTGTGCGCGCGCTGTACCAAATCTGTCCAGGAGCTCCCCCCACCCCACCCCAAGAGAAAGCAGGGCTGGCTCGCAGAGAAATTCATTTTGGATTTACTTGTGGGAATGTGGGTATTAGCCTGGCATTTACCACCCATCCCTAACTGCCCCCTCCCCCAGAAAAGACAGTGAGCTGCCTTATTAGACCGGAGAAGTTACCCCACCCCATGTGTGTGACATAGGGACCCCCCCTGCCCCCCATCGTAGTGCCCTCAGGGAGGACATTCCAAGATTTTCCTGTTCTGGACGGGGATTGGCTTGGAGGGGAGGGAGGATGTGGTGTTCCCATGTACCTGCTGCCCCCTCGTCCTTCCAGGTGGGAGCGGTCGTGACTTCGGAAGGTGCTGCGTGAGGTGAGTTTCTGCAGCGCGTCTTGTCCAGGGTGCACACACTGCCGCTCCTGAACGTCGGTGGGGGGGTGGGAGGGAGGGAACGTTGTGCCAATAGAACAGGGGGCGACTTTGTCCCTGGACGCTGTCGGGATTCCCGAATGTTATCGGAGCTGCCCCCATCCAGGGCACGTGGGGAGTTTTCCCTCACCTCCTGACCCCCCAACCCAAAAAGCCTGTCCACTGTCAATGAGATACAAGTCAGGAGTGTGAGTTACTTGCTGCAGGATTCCCCAGCCTCTGACCTGCTCTTGTCGCTCCAATTTATGATAATCCCTTCATCAGGAAAACCATGCCTGAAACGTCGATTCTCCTGCTCCTCGGGCGCTGCCTGACCTGCTGTGCTTTTCCAGCGCCACACTCTCAACTCTGATCACCAGCGTATGTCGTCCTCACTTTCTCCTAACGGCTGGTCCAGTTCAGTTTCTGCTCAATGGGAACCCCCCCAGGATGTTGATAGTGAGGGGGAGAGAGGGGGATTCAGTGACGGTAACACCATTGAACGTCAAGGGGGCGATGGCTAGATTCTCCCTTATTGGTGATGGTCAGAGCCTGGCATTTGGATGGCATGAATGTTCCTTGCCACTTGTCAGCCCAAGCCTGGGTATTGCCCAGATCCTGCTGCATTTGGACACGGACTATCTCAGTATCTGTGGGACGGGCGAATGGGGCTGAACTCTGTGTGACCATCGGTGGACACCCTCCCACTTCTGACCTTACGCTGGGGGGGGGGGTGGTTGACGGGGGAAGGGTCATTGATGAAGCAGCTGAAGGAGGGTTGGGGTCTGGGACACTACCCTGAAGGACTCCTGCAGAGATATCCTGGAGCTGAGATGTCTGACCCTCCAACAACCACAACCCACTTCCTCTGTGCCAGGTGGGACTCTGAGCAGTGGAGGGTGTGTGCCCATTCATCCCAGTTTGTCTCGGAGCTCTGTGATGCCACACTCGGTCGGATACAGCCTTGATGTCAAAGGCTGTCACCCTCACCTCACTGTCGGAGGGTCAGTGCTGAGGGATCGTGCAGCTGAGATGTCTGACCCTCCAACAACCACAACCCACTTCCTCTGTGCCAGGTGGGACTCTGAGCGGTGGAGGGTGTGTGCCCATTCATCCCAGTTTGTCTCGGAGCTCCGTGATGCCACACTCGGTCGGATACAGCCCCCATACCAAGAGCTGTACCTCTCCCCTTCTGCAATCTGGCTCCTTTTTTCCATGTTTGACCCAAGGCTGTAATGAGGTCCAGAACTGAGTGACCCTGGGGGACCCCCCCAAACTGGGCGTCACCGAGCAGGTCATTGGTGAGCAGGTGCTGCTCGATAGCACTGTTGGTAACCCCTTCCCACACGTCACTGACCACGGAGAGGAGACTGATGGGGTGGTGGGGAAGCAGGAATTGGCCAGATTGGATCTGTCCGGCTTTTTAACGTACAGGACAGACCTGGGCAACTTTACACATCGCCCAGTCGTTGCCAGCAGTGGGACTGGAACTGGACCAGCTTGGGAAGTGGCAGGTCCTGGAGCACAAGTCTTCGGTGCTATTACCGGGACGTTATCGGGGCCCGTAGCCTTTGTAGCGTCTGGCTGTTTCTCCATATCACGTGGGGTGGACGCAAGCTGCCGAAGACTGGTATCCGTGAGGATTTGGTTGGGGGAGGGATCCCCTGATGGTTACGGTTGAGTCGGTGGGGAGATATGCCGCACCGCGAGGTTTCAGATTGTGCTGGAGTACAGTTCTGCTGCGGTCGATGACCCACAGCGCCTGCTGGCCGCCCAGTTACACAAATGACAAAGCATCAGGACGCCAGCACCGCCCGTCTCTCAGTTTGTTTAAAATGACTTTTGTTTTTAATGATATTCTTTCAGAAGGAAGGAATCAGACCAACAAAATGCCACATTCAGGTTGTGGGAAAGACAGTCAAACATTTTCCACTCAACTAACTAACAGGGATCGCAATGTGAGGATATATTGATTTATATTAAATAGAGATTCCAAGTGAACCAGCTCTTGTAATGTTAGCATCCAAGACTGAGTTCGGCAGGTAACAGGTTTCCCCCCACCATCTCTCTGTGCTGGGGGGGTCAGTGCTGAGGGAGCGCCGCACTGTCGGAGGGTCAGTGCTGAGGGAGCGGGCACTGTCGGAGGGTCAGTGCTGAGGGAGTGCCGCACTGTCGGAGGGTCAATGCTGAGAGATCGCCCTCTACACTGTCCCCTATGAAACACTCCCAAGGACTGAGGTTCAGATGGAGAGTAAAGCCCCCTCCACACTGTCCCCATCAAACACTCCCAGAGCAGGGACAGCACAGTGTTAGATACAGAGTAATGCTCTCTTTAAGCTGTCCCACATTAAATATACCCAGGGACAGCAGATTAGATACAGAGTAAAGCTCCCTCTAGACCGTCTCCCCATCAAACACTCCCAGGGACAGGGGGGTTAGATACAGAGTAAAGCTCCCTCTACACCGTCCCCC
>NW_025212746.1:17286-22129 GCF_004010195.1 Chiloscyllium plagiosum | reverse complement strand
TTGGGGGGGGTGGGGGGGGGGGGGGGGGGGGAAGAGAGCGAGAGAGCGCCCCCTGCCTGGGGCCGGAGGGGGGAGCCGGTTTGCCGCGGCTCCCTCTGCCCAGATACACACCACCACCCCCCCCCCCACCCTGGTTCTGGCGGGTGACGCCGGGGAACGCGGTGGGTGTGCGAGGGGGGGGGGGACTCAGCGCTATTGCCGGTCAATGCGGCGCCTTGAGGTGGGCGGACTGGTGCCTGCGGAGGTTGTCCAGCCGGTTGTAACTGCGGGCGCAGACCTGGCAGCGGTAGGGCTTGTCGCCGGTGTGGATGGTGCGGTGGGCGCGCAGTGCCGGGCCGGCGCCAAAGGACTTTTGGCACACCGGGCAGGTGAAGGGTTTGTGGTGGGCGCTGGAGGAGGAAGGGGAGGGGGAGGGGGAAGGGGAGGGGGAGGAGGAGGGAGGGGAGGCGCCTGTCCCCACCCGGGGGAGGGCGGGGGTGCCGAGCCCCGCGCCGTGCCCCAGCTGGTGCTCGGTCAGGGCACAGGAGTCGGCGAACCGCGCCTCACACACGTCGCAGCCGAAGGGCCGCTCCCAGGCGTGCAGCAGGAGGTGCTCGTCCAGGGCAGAGGGGCTGGGCAAGGTGGCACCGCACTGCGGGCACCGGCAGGCGTCCCCTTCCTCCCGCCCCTCCCTGCCCCCGGCCTCCCCCCAGGTGTGCAGGAGGCGGTGGGTGCGGAGGGAGAGGGCATCTGGCAGCCGCTCACCGCACAGGTCGCAGCCGAGCGCCGACCCCGGGGAGGGGCAGGGTTCCGGCGCCACCGCCTCCCCCCTGCCCCCCCAGGGGAAGGGACCTCCCTCGAAGGGGGCGCCCCCGCGCCGCGGTGGGGGGCGCCCAGAGTGCCGGGACGCCCGGTGTGCCCGCAGAGAGGCCGACGACGGGAAGCCCTCGCCGCACGCCGTGCACCGGAAGGGCCTCTCGCCCAGGTGCACTCGCTGGTGCCGCCGAAGGTTGTCCAGGCGGTTGTAGCCCTTGGGGCACGCCGGGCAGCGGAAGCAGCGCTCCCCGGGGCGCCGGGAGAGCCGGGAGCCCCTGGGGACCACGGCTGGCGGACTCGGGGGGACCCCCTCGGCTCCCCTCCCACCGCCGGCACACCGGTGCTTCCTGAGCGAGACGGCCTGGCTGAAGCCCTTGCCGCACAGCAGGCACCGGAAGGGCTTGTCTCCCGGCGCGGCCGGGCACCGGTGGGCGGAGAGGGCCAGGGCGCCCTCCAGGTCCTGGCCGCAGCCGGCGCACCGGTAACCGGCGTCGACGTGGCCGAGCCGGTGGGCGGCCAGGGAAGGGGAGTCGTCGAAGATCTCCCGGCACTCGGGGCACTGGTACGAGGCGTCGGCGTGGCTCAGACGGTGAGCTTGGAGGGCGGGCGAGTCGGCGAACACCTCACCGCACTCAGGGCAGCGGTATGAGGCATTGGCGTGGACAGCCCGATGAGTTTGGAGAGAGGAGGAATCATCAAAGATCTCCCCGCACTCGGGACACTGGTAGGACGAGTCTACGTGGGTCAAGCGATGGGATTGTAGCGATGATAAATCATCGAAGATCTCCCTACACTCAGGGCACTGGTAGGACGAGTCTACATGGGTCAAGCGATGGGTTTGGAGCGATGATAAATCATCGAAGATCTCCCTACACTCGGGACACTGGTAGGACGAGTCTACGTGGGTCAAGCGATGGGTTTGGAGCGATGATAAATCATCGAAGATCTCCCTACACTCGGGACACTGGTAGGACGAGTCTACGTGGGTCAAGCGATGGGTTTGGAGCGATGATAAATCATCGAAGATCTCCCTACACTCAGGACACTGGTAGGACGAGTCTACATGGGTCAAGCGATGGGTTTGGAGCGATGATAAATCATCGAAGATCTCCCTACACTCGGGACACTGGTAGGACGAGTCTACGTGGGTCAAGCGATGGGTTTGGAGCGATGATAAATCATCGAAGATCTCCCTACACTCAGGGCACTGGTAGGACGAGTCTACGTGGGTCAAGCGATGGGATTGTAGCGATGATGGATCATCGAAGATCTCCCTACACTCGGGACACTGGTAGGACGAGTCTACATGGGTTAAGCGATGGGTTTGGAGCGATGATAAATCATCGAAGATCTCCCTACACTCAGGGCACTGGTAGGACGAGTCTACGTGGGTCAAGCGATGGGTTTGGAGCGATGATAAATCATCGAAGATCTCCCTACACTCGGGACACTGGTAGGACGAGTCTACGTGGGTCAAGCGATGGGTTTGGAGCGATGATAAATCATCGAAGATCTCCCTACACTCAGGACACTGGTAGGACGAGTCTACGTGGGTCAAGCGATGGGTTTGGAGCGATGATGGATCTTTGAAGATCTCCCTACACTCGGGACACTGGTAGGACGAGTCTACGTGGGTCAAGCGATGGGTTTGTAGCGATGATAAATCATCGAAGATCTCCCTACACTCGGGACACTGGTAGGACGAGTCTACGTGGGTCAAGCGATGGGTTTGTAGCGATGATAAATCATCGAAGATTTCCCTACACTCGGGACACGGGTAGGACGAGTCTACGTGGGTCAAGCGATGGGATTGTAGCGAAGACGAGTCGTTGAAGATCTCCCCGCACTCAGGGCACTGGTAGGAGGGCTGGAGGTGCAGAGAGCGATGGGCGCGGAGTCCCAGTGAGTCAGCAAAGCCCTCGCCGCACACCCGGCACTCAAAGCGCGTGGCCACATGGATGACCGGGTCCGGGGACGCGGGGCGGTTGGCGGACACCGGTGGTGGTTGGGGGGAGGAGGAGGAGGAGGAGGGGGGAGCGCGGGTGACGCCAGGGTGCTGGGCCGCCCGGTGGGCACGCAGGAGAGCCGAGGAGACAAAGCCCTCGCCGCACACCGTGCACCGGAAGGGCCGCTCCCCCAAATGCACACGTTGGTGACGTCTCAGGTTATCCAGACGGTTGTAGCTCTTTGGGCAGACAGGACAGCGGTAAGACTTCTGGCCGGTGTGGATAGCCTGGTGGGCACACAGGGAAGATGCTTTGGTGAAACCACGCCCGCAGACGGTGCAGGTGAAGGGGCGCTCGCCTGCGTGCACATAGCTGTGCACCAGAAGCTCATCCGGTCGGAGAAATGTCTCCCCACAGGAGTCACAGCGGTGTCCTTCCCGCCTCTCCTCGTGGCCCAGACGGTGGGTCTGGAGGTCAGACAGTGCGGGGAACGTCTCCCCGCAGACGTCACAGGGGAATGACGTCTCCGCGTGGCCCAGATGGTGGGTTTGGAGGTCAGACAGTGTGGGGAACGTCTCCCCACAGACGTCGCACCCGTACGAGGTCTCCGAGTGGCCCAGACGGTGAGTCTGGAGGTCAGACAGCGCCGGGAACGTCTCCCCGCAGACGTCACAGGGGAATGAAGTCTCCGAGTGGCCCAGACGGTGGGTCTGCAGGTCAGACAGCGCGGGGAACGTCTCCCCGCAGACGTCACAGGGGAATGAAGTCTCCGAGTGGCCCAGACGGTGGGTCTGCAGGTCAGACAGCGCGGGGAACGTCTCCCCGCAGACGTCACAGGGGAATGACGTCTCCGCGTGGCCCAGATGGTGGGTTTGGAGGTCAGACAGTGTGGGGAACGTCTCCCCACAGACGTCGCACCCGTACGAGGTCTCCGAGTGGCCCAGACGGTGAGTTTGGAGGTCAGACAGTGTGGGGAACGACTCCCCACAGACGTCGCACCCGTACGAGGTCTCCGAGTGGCCCAGACGGTGAGTTTGGAGGTCAGACAGCGCCGGGAACGTCTCCCCGCAGACGTCACAGGGGAATGAAGTCTCCGAGTGGCCCAGACGGTGAGTCTGCAGGTCAGACAGTGCGGGGAACGTCTCCCTGCAGACGTCGCACTTGTACGAGTTCTCCGAGTGGCCCAGACGGTGAGCCTGGAGCTCAGACAGCGCCGGGAACGTCTCCCCACAGACGTCACAGGGGAATGAAGTCTCCGAGTGGCCCAGACGGTGGGCCTGCAGGTCAGACAGCGCCGGGAACGTCTCCCCGCAGACCTCGCACCTGAAGACCAGCTGGAGGCGGGCGGCCCGCTCCTCCTGGGCGGCCTTGACCGCGGCATCCCTCCTCCTCCTCCTCCGCCGCCCCTCCCCGTCCGGGGCCGGGCCGCCCTGGTGCGACCGCTGGTGGCGCCGCAGGTTGTCCAGGCGGTTGTAGCTGCTGCCGCAGTCGCCGCAGCGGTAGGGCTTCTGACCGGTGTGGATGGACTGGTGGGCCAGGAGCGAGCCGGAGGCACCGAAGCCCTTGTGGCAGACGCCGCAGCGGAAGGGCTTCTCGCCGGTGTGCAGCGCCTGGTGCGCCAGGAAGGTGGAGAACAGGTTGAACGTCTTCTGGCACAGCAGGCAGTGCAGGCCCTTGCGCAGCCGGCCGTGGCAGCGCCGGTGGCGCCGCAGGTTCTCCGGGCGGCTGTAGGTCTTGCCGCAGTCGCCGCAGCGGTGCAGGCGCTCGCCGGGGGGGCCGCCGACGGCGCGCGGGCACCGGTGCAGGGCCAGCTTGGCGGAGCGGGCGAAGCCGCGGCCGCACGCGGGGCACCGGAAGGGCTTCTCGGCGGCGTGGCTGCGCTGGTGGCACAGCAGGCGGTCAGGGTCGGCGAAGGCCCGCCCGCAGACCGGGCAGACGTGCGGCCGCTCCACCAGGTGGGAGCGCTGGTGCCGGCGCAGGTTGTCCAAGCGGTTGTACGAGCGGCCGCAGGCCTGGCACCGGAAGGGCTTCTCCCCGGTGTGGATGCACTGGTGGGCCAGGAGCTTACAGGACTGAGAGAAGAGCTTCCCGCACACGTCACA
>NW_025212746.1:2487-14118 GCF_004010195.1 Chiloscyllium plagiosum | reverse complement strand
CAGAACTAGAGGGCATAGGTTTAGGGTGAGAGGGGAAAGATATAAAAGAGATCTAAGGGGCAACTTTTTCACACAGAGGGTGGTACGTGTATGGAATGAGCTGCCAGAGGAAGTGGTGGAGGCTGGTACAATTACAACATTTAAGAGGCATTTGGATGGGTATGTGAATAGGAAGGGGTTTGGAGGGACATGGGCCGGGTGCTGGCAGGTGGGACTAGATGGGGTTGGGATATCTGGGTCGGCATGGACGGGTTGGACCGAAGGGTCTGTTTCCACGCTGTACATCTCTGTGACTCAAGATTAGAGGAAGCAGGCTTAGGACTGAACTGAGCTTGTTCACCGAGAGGATTGTCAATTAATGGAGTTCCTTTCCCAGGGAGGAGTTGACGCTACTGCAGAAACCACTTTTCAAAGCTAGGGTAGGTACGTTTTTGAAAAGAAATTAAGGGACGTGGTAAGAATGCGGGTAAGTGGAGCTGAGTTCATGAAAAGATTAGCCACGGCCGACCCCTGCTGCTAGTTCGAGGCCAGAAATATCCCACACTCAGGAAAAGACACCTGCCATTCACCTTAGCTACACAGAGGAACCTCGACCATCCGACTATCAATTCTCCGAATATTGGATTATCCGAAAGGGGACCTCAAGGTCCCAAGAGGAACTTAACGTCAGAGAGCTGTTTCAGCCCTGATCGAGTCTTTCGTTTACAGGTACAACGGTTACAAACGACCCCGGGTGACTGAAATGCTGCCGAGGCACCGTCTCCAAATGACTGACCTCCCGCACTCTCCCTCCTCACCCCCCCACCCCACACACTTCCCCTGGAGTTCTACACAGGGGTGTACCCCGAACCCTCCGTCCCCAGATAATCTCTCCAACATTGTCCTGTACAGGGCAGAGGTGGAACCCGTCAAAAAGGAGTGTGGGTGTCTGTGGTGTGTGTGCACGTCTGTGGTGTGTACATGTGTGGTGTGTACATGTGTGGGTGCATGCATGTGTATCTGTGCGTGCGTCTGCGTGTACGGGTGTGTGAGCACGTGTTCATGTGTGCGTGTACTTGCGTATCTCTGCGTGCGTGTGAGCGTGTGCACGCATGCATGCGTATCTATGCATTTGGGCATATCTATGCATGCGTGTGCGTGTTTCTGTGTGTGCGTGGCGCGGGCGTATCTATGCGTGCGCGGGCGTATCTATGCGTGCGCGGGCGTATCTATGCGTGCGCGGGCGTGTGGTGTGCGCCTGTGTGTATGGTTTGTGCATATCTATGCATGCGTGTGTATCTATGCATGCATGTGTGCGGTGCATGTGCGCGTATCTATACATGCGTGCATGGGGTGTGCGTGCGTATCTATGCGTGCATGTGTGGGGTGCGTGCGTGTGTATCTATGCGTGCGTGTGGTGTATGCGTGCGTGCGTGTGGTGTATGCGTGCGTGTGGTGTATGCGTGCGTGCGTGTGGTGTATGCGTGCGTGCGTGTGGTGTATGCGTGCGTGCGTGTGGTGTATGCGTGCGTGCGTGTGGTGTATGCGTGCGTGCGTGTGGTGTATGCGTGCGTGCGTGTGGTGTATGCGTGCGTGCGTGTGGTGTATGCGTGCGTGCGTGTGGTGTATGCGTGCGTGCGTGTGGTGTATGCGTGCGTGCGTGTGGTGTATGCGTGCGTGCGTGTGGTGTATGCGTGCGTGCGTGTGGTGTATGCGTGCGTGCGTGTGGTGTATGCGTGTATGCGTGCGTGTGGTGTATGCGTGCGTGTGGTGTATGCGTGCGTGCGTGTGGTGTATGCGTGCGTGTGGTGTATGCGTGCGTGCGGTGTATGCGTGCGTGCGTGTGGTGTATGCGTGCGTGCGTGTGGTGTATGCGTGCGTGCGTGTGGTGTATGCGTGCATATCTACGCATGTGTGCGTGTGGTGTGTGCGTGCGTATCTACGCAGACGTGTGTGTGGTGCGTGCGTATCTATGCGTGCATGTGTGTGGTGTGTGCGTGCGCATATCTGTGCGTGCGGTGTGCGTGCGCATATCTATGCGTGCGTGTGCTGTGTGCGTATCTATGCATGCGTGTGGTTTGTGCGTGCGTATCTATGCGTCCGTGCGTGTGGTGTGTACATACCTATGCAACATGCGTGTGGTGTGTGTGCGCGTATCTACGCATACGTGTGTGTGTGGTGTGTGCGTGCGTATCTATGCGTGCGTTTGTGGTGTGTGTGTATCTGTGCGTGCGTGCGTGTGGTGTGTGCACGCATATCTATGTGTGCGTGCGTGTGGTGTGTGCGTTTCTATGCATGCGTGTGGTTTGTGCGTGCGTATCTATGCGTCCGCGCTTGCGGTGTGTACATACCTATGCGTCCGTGCGTGTGGTGTGTGCGTGCGTGCATGTGGTGTGTGCATATCTATGCGTCCGTGCATGTGGTGTGTGCGTATCTATGCATGCACGTGGTGTGTGCGTGCGTATCTTTGCGTGCATGTGTGCGCGCGTATCTATGCATGCGTGCATGCGGGGTGTGCATATCTACGCGCGCGTGCGTATCTACGCGTGCGTGTGTGGTGTGCGCGCATATCTGTGTGTGTGGTGTGTGCGTGCGTATCTATGCATGCTTATGTGATGCGTGTGTGCATATCTATGCATGCGTATCTATGCGAGCGTGCGCGTGGGGTGTGCGTGTCTATCTATGTGTGTGGTGTGCGTGCGTATCTATGTGTGCGTGCGGTATGCGTGTGGTGTGCACGTGCGTGCGTTATCTATGAGTGCTTGCGTATCCATGCGTGCGTGTGGTGTGTGCGTGCGTGGGTGCGGTGTGTGCATGCGTATCTATGCGTGCGTGCGCGTGGGGTCGTGCGACGCGCGCGTGTGTATCTATGCGTGCGTGCGACGCGCGCGTGTGTATCTATGCGTGCGTGCGACGCGCGCGTGTGTATCTATGCGTGCGTGCGACGCGCGCGTGTGTATCTATGCGTGCGTGCGACGCGCGCGTGTGTATCTATGCGTGCGTGCGACGCGCGCGTGTGTATCTATGCGTGCGTGCGACGCGCGCGTGTGTATCTATGCGTGCGTGCGACGCGCGCGTGTGTATCTATGCGTGCGTGCGACGCGCGCGTGTGTATCTATGCGTGCGTGCGACGCGCGCGTGTGTATCTATGCGTGCGTGCGACGCGCGCGTGTGTATCTATGCGTGCGTGCGACGCGCGCGTGTGTATCTATGCGTGCGTGCGACGCGCGCGTGTGTATCTATGCGTGCGTGCGACGCGCGCGTGTGTATCTATGCGTGCGTGCGACGCGCGCGTGTGTATCTATGCGTGCGTGCGACGCGCGCGTGTGTATCTATGCGTGCGTGCGACGCGCGCGTGTGTATCTATGCGTGCGTGCGACGCGCGCGTGTGTATCTATGCGTGCGTGCGACGCGCGCGTGTGTATCTATGCGTGCGTGCGACGCGCGCGGGTGTATCTATGCGTGCGTGCGACGCGCGCGTGTGTATCTATGCGTGCGTGCGACGCGCGCGTGTGTATCTATGCGTGCGTGCGACGCGCGCGTGTGTATCTATGCGTGCGTGCGACGCGCGCGTGTGTATCTATGCGTGCGTGCGACGCGCGCGTGTGTATCTATGCGTGCGTGCGACGCGCGCGTGTGTATCTATGCGTGCGTGCGACGCGCGCGTGTGTATCTATGCGTGCGTGCGACGCGCGCGTGTGTATCTATGCGTGCGTGCGACGCGCGCGTGTGTATCTATGCGTGCGTGCGACGCGCGCGTGTGTATCTATGCGTGCGTGCGACGCGCGCGTGTGTATCTATGCGTGCGTGCGACGCGCGCGTGTGTATCTATGCGTGCGTGCGACGCGCGCGTGTGTATCTATGCGTGCGTGCGACGCGCGCGTGTGTATCTATGCGTGCGTGCGACGCGCGCGTGTGTATCTATGCGTGCGTGCGACGCGCGCGTGTGTATCTATGCGTGCGTGCGACGCGCGCGTGTGTATCTATGCGTGCGTGCGACGCGCGCGTGTGTATCTATGCGTGCGTGCGACGCGCGCGTGTGTATCTATGCGTGCGTGCGACGCGCGCGTGTGTATCTATGCGTGCGTGCGACGCGCGCGGGTGTATCTATGCGTGCGTGCGACGCGCGCGTGTGTATCTATGCGTGCGTGCGACGCGCGCGTGTGTATCTATGCGTGCGTGCGACGCGCGCGTGTGTATCTATGCGTGCGTGCGACGCGCGCGTGTGTATCTATGCGTGCGTGCGACGCGCGCGTGTGTATCTATGCGTGCGTGCGACGCGCGCGTGTGTATCTATGCGTGCGTGCGACGCGCGCGTGTGTATCTATGCGTGCGTGCGACGCGCGCGTGTGTATCTATGCGTGCGTGCGACGCGCGCGTGTGTATCTATGCGTGCGTGCGACGCGCGCGTGTGTATCTATGCGTGCGTGCGACGCGCGCGTGTGTATCTATGCGTGCGTGCGACGCGCGCGTGTGTATCTATGCGTGCGTGCGACGCGCGCGTGTGTATCTATGCGTGCGTGCGACGCGCGCGTGTGTATCTATGCGTGCGTGCGACGCGCGCGTGTGTATCTATGCGTGCGTGCGACGCGCGCGTGTGTATCTATGCGTGCGTGCGACGCGCGCGTGTGTATCTATGCGTGCGTGCGACGCGCGCGTGTGTATCTATGCGTGCGTGCGACGCGCGCGTGTGTATCTATGCGTGCGTGCGACGCGCGCGTGTGTATCTATGCGTGCGTGCGACGCGCGCGGGTGTATCTATGCGTGCGTGCGACGCGCGCGTGTGTATCTATGCGTGCGTGCGACGCGCGCGTGTGTATCTATGCGTGCGTGCGACGCGCGCGTGTGTATCTATGCGTGCGTGCGACGCGCGCGTGTGTATCTATGCGTGCGTGCGACGCGCGCGTGTGTATCTATGCGTGCGTGCGACGCGCGCGTGTGTATCTATGCGTGCGTGCGACGCGCGCGTGTGTATCTATGCGTGCGTGCGACGCGCGCGTGTGTATCTATGCGTGCGTGCGACGCGCGCGTGTGTATCTATGCGTGCGTGCGACGCGCGCGTGTGTATCTATGCGTGCGTGCGACGCGCGCGTGTGTATCTATGCGTGCGTGCGACGCGCGCGTGTGTATCTATGCGTGCGTGCGACGCGCGCGTGTGTATCTATGCGTGCGTGCGACGCGCGCGTGTGTATCTATGCGTGCGTGCGACGCGCGCGTGTGTATCTATGCGTGCGTGCGACGCGCGCGTGTGTATCTATGCGTGCGTGCGACGCGCGCGTGTGTATCTATGCGTGCGTGCGACGCGCGCGTGTGTATCTATGCGTGCGTGCGACGCGCGCGTGTGTATCTATGCGTGCGTGCGACGCGCGCGTGTGTATCTATGCGTGCGTGCGACGCGCGCGGGTGTATCTATGCGTGCGTGCGACGCGCGCGTGTGTATCTATGCGTGCGTGCGACGCGCGCGTGTGTATCTATGCGTGCGTGCGACGCGCGCGTGTGTATCTATGCGTGCGTGCGACGCGCGCGTGTGTATCTATGCGTGCGTGCGACGCGCGCGTGTGTATCTATGCGTGCGTGCGACGCGCGCGTGTGTATCTATGCGTGCGTGCGACGCGCGCGTGTGTATCTATGCGTGCGTGCGACGCGCGCGTGTGTATCTATGCGTGCGTGCGACGCGCGCGTGTGTATCTATGCGTGCGTGCGACGCGCGCGTGTGTATCTATGCGTGCGTGCGACGCGCGCGTGTGTATCTATGCGTGCGTGCGACGCGCGCGTGTGTATCTATGCGTGCGTGCGACGCGCGCGTGTGTATCTATGCGTGCGTGCGACGCGCGCGTGTGTATCTATGCGTGCGTGCGACGCGCGCGTGTGTATCTATGCGTGCGTGCGACGCGCGCGTGTGTATCTATGCGTGCGTGCGACGCGCGCGTGTGTATCTATGCGTGCGTGCGACGCGCGCGTGTGTATCTATGCGTGCGTGCGACGCGCGCGTGTGTATCTATGCGTGCGTGCGACGCGCGCGTGTGTATCTATGCGTGCGTGCGACGCGCGCGGGTGTATCTATGCGTGCGTGCGACGCGCGCGTGTGTATCTATGCGTGCGTGCGACGCGCGCGTGTGTATCTATGCGTGCGTGCGACGCGCGCGTGTGTATCTATGCGTGCGTGCGACGCGCGCGTGTGTATCTATGCGTGCGTGCGACGCGCGCGTGTGTATCTATGCGTGCGTGCGACGCGCGCGTGTGTATCTATGCGTGCGTGCGACGCGCGCGTGTGTATCTATGCGTGCGTGCGACGCGCGCGTGTGTATCTATGCGTGCGTGCGACGCGCGCGTGTGTATCTATGCGTGCGTGCGACGCGCGCGTGTGTATCTATGCGTGCGTGCGACGCGCGCGTGTGTATCTATGCGTGCGTGCGACGCGCGCGTGTGTATCTATGCGTGCGTGCGACGCGCGCGTGTGTATCTATGCGTGCGTGCGACGCGCGCGTGTGTATCTATGCGTGCGTGCGACGCGCGCGTGTGTATCTATGCGTGCGTGCGACGCGCGCGTGTGTATCTATGCGTGCGTGCGACGCGCGCGTGTGTATCTATGCGTGCGTGCGACGCGCGCGTGTGTATCTATGCGTGCGTGCGACGCGCGCGTGTGTATCTATGCGTGCGTGCGACGCGCGCGTGTGTATCTATGCGTGCGTGCGACGCGCGCGGGTGTATCTATGCGTGCGTGCGACGCGCGCGTGTGTATCTATGCGTGCGTGCGACGCGCGCGTGTGTATCTATGCGTGCGTGCGACGCGCGCGTGTGTATCTATGCGTGCGTGCGACGCGCGCGTGTGTATCTATGCGTGCGTGCGACGCGCGCGTGTGTATCTATGCGTGCGTGCGACGCGCGCGTGTGTATCTATGCGTGCGTGCGACGCGCGCGTGTGTATCTATGCGTGCGTGCGACGCGCGCGTGTGTATCTATGCGTGCGTGCGACGCGCGCGTGTGTATCTATGCGTGCGTGCGACGCGCGCGTGTGTATCTATGCGTGCGTGCGACGCGCGCGTGTGTATCTATGCGTGCGTGCGACGCGCGCGTGTGTATCTATGCGTGCGTGCGACGCGCGCGTGTGTATCTATGCGTGCGTGCGACGCGCGCGTGTGTATCTATGCGTGCGTGCGACGCGCGCGTGTGTATCTATGCGTGCGTGCGACGCGCGCGTGTGTATCTATGCGTGCGTGCGACGCGCGCGTGTGTATCTATGCGTGCGTGCGACGCGCGCGTGTGTATCTATGCGTGCGTGCGACGCGCGCGTGTGTATCTATGCGTGCGTGCGACGCGCGCGTGTGTATCTATGCGTGCGTGCGACGCGCGCGGGTGTATCTATGCGTGCGTGCGACGCGCGCGTGTGTATCTATGCGTGCGTGCGACGCGCGCGTGTGTATCTATGCGTGCGTGCGACGCGCGCGTGTGTATCTATGCGTGCGTGCGACGCGCGCGTGTGTATCTATGCGTGCGTGCGACGCGCGCGTGTGTATCTATGCGTGCGTGCGACGCGCGCGTGTGTATCTATGCGTGCGTGCGACGCGCGCGTGTGTATCTATGCGTGCGTGCGACGCGCGCGTGTGTATCTATGCGTGCGTGCGACGCGCGCGTGTGTATCTATGCGTGCGTGCGACGCGCGCGTGTGTATCTATGCGTGCGTGCGACGCGCGCGTGTGTATCTATGCGTGCGTGCGACGCGCGCGTGTGTATCTATGCGTGCGTGCGACGCGCGCGTGTGTATCTATGCGTGCGTGCGACGCGCGCGTGTGTATCTATGCGTGCGTGCGACGCGCGCGTGTGTATCTATGCGTGCGTGCGACGCGCGCGTGTGTATCTATGCGTGCGTGCGACGCGCGCGTGTGTATCTATGCGTGCGTGCGACGCGCGCGTGTGTATCTATGCGTGCGTGCGACGCGCGCGTGTGTATCTATGCGTGCGTGCGACGCGCGCGTGTGTATCTATGCGTGCGTGCGACGCGCGCGGGTGTATCTATGCGTGCGTGCGACGCGCGCGTGTGTATCTATGCGTGCGTGCGACGCGCGCGTGTGTATCTATGCGTGCGTGCGACGCGCGCGTGTGTATCTATGCGTGCGTGCGACGCGCGCGTGTGTATCTATGCGTGCGTGCGACGCGCGCGTGTGTATCTATGCGTGCGTGCGACGCGCGCGTGTGTATCTATGCGTGCGTGCGACGCGCGCGTGTGTATCTATGCGTGCGTGCGACGCGCGCGTGTGTATCTATGCGTGCGTGCGACGCGCGCGTGTGTATCTATGCGTGCGTGCGACGCGCGCGTGTGTATCTATGCGTGCGTGCGACGCGCGCGTGTGTATCTATGCGTGCGTGCGACGCGCGCGTGTGTATCTATGCGTGCGTGCGACGCGCGCGTGTGTATCTATGCGTGCGTGCGACGCGCGCGTGTGTATCTATGCGTGCGTGCGACGCGCGCGTGTGTATCTATGCGTGCGTGCGACGCGCGCGTGTGTATCTATGCGTGCGTGCGACGCGCGCGTGTGTATCTATGCGTGCGTGCGACGCGCGCGTGTGTATCTATGCGTGCGTGCGACGCGCGCGTGTGTATCTATGCGTGCGTGCGACGCGCGCGTGTGTATCTATGCGTGCGTGCGACGCGCGCGGGTGTATCTATGCGTGCGTGCGACGCGCGCGTGTGTATCTATGCGTGCGTGCGACGCGCGCGTGTGTATCTATGCGTGCGTGCGACGCGCGCGTGTGTATCTATGCGTGCGTGCGACGCGCGCGTGTGTATCTATGCGTGCGTGCGACGCGCGCGTGTGTATCTATGCGTGCGTGCGACGCGCGCGTGTGTATCTATGCGTGCGTGCGACGCGCGCGTGTGTATCTATGCGTGCGTGCGACGCGCGCGTGTGTATCTATGCGTGCGTGCGACGCGCGCGTGTGTATCTATGCGTGCGTGCGACGCGCGCGTGTGTATCTATGCGTGCGTGCGACGCGCGCGTGTGTATCTATGCGTGCGTGCGACGCGCGCGTGTGTATCTATGCGTGCGTGCGACGCGCGCGTGTGTATCTATGCGTGCGTGCGACGCGCGCGTGTGTATCTATGCGTGCGTGCGACGCGCGCGTGTGTATCTATGCGTGCGTGCGACGCGCGCGTGTGTATCTATGCGTGCGTGCGACGCGCGCGTGTGTATCTATGCGTGCGTGCGACGCGCGCGTGTGTATCTATGCGTGCGTGCGACGCGCGCGTGTGTATCTATGCGTGCGTGCGACGCGCGCGTGTGTATCTATGCGTGCGTGCGACGCGCGCGGGTGTATCTATGCGTGCGTGCGACGCGCGCGTGTGTATCTATGCGTGCGTGCGACGCGCGCGTGTGTATCTATGCGTGCGTGCGACGCGCGCGTGTGTATCTATGCGTGTGCGTGCGACGCGCGCGTGTATCTATGCGTGCGTGCGACGCGCGCGTGTGTATCTATGCGTGCGTGCGACGCGCGCGTGTGTATCTATGCGTGCGTGCGACGCGCGCGTGTATCTATGCGTGCGTGCGACGCGCGCGTGTGTATCTATGCGTGCGTGCGACGCGCGCGTGTGTATCTATGCGTGTGTGGCGTATGTATCTATGCGTGCGTGTGGTGAGTGCGTGTGTATGTGTATGCATGCGTGGTGTGTGGATCTATGCGTGCGTGGTGTGTGGATCTATGCGTGCGTGTGGTGAGTGCGTGTGTATGTGTATGCGTGCGTGGTGTGTGGATCTATGCGTGCGTGCACAATGAATGGCAGTTTGTGGTTGTTCCCTCTTCTCTAGTGAATTTTATGCAGACAAACCGACAGAACACCCAGGGGATCTCCGATATCAGGGTTCTTAGCAGAGGCAGTAATGCAGAGACTTGAACAAACAGCTCTGCCCACCATCCAACCCAAACTTTAGGTCCGCTACGTGGATAACACTTCTGTCATCACTAAATTAGAGGAAACTTGCAAGACCGTCACTGGCATAAAAAGACATGACCCTCTCACCCTCTCTCACTAGTTTCCTTACATACGGATGAGGAAGGACTCCACCTTGACTGGGACAACACATCCATCCTAGGACAAGCCAAACAGAGACACGCACAAGAATTCCTCGAAGCATGGTATTCCAACCGGAACTCTATCAACAAACACATCGACTTGGACCCCATTTACCACCCTCCGAGAAAAAGAACAGGAAATGACATCACCGCAGGAAATGACATCGTCAACTCAAGGAAACCTCAACACACAATTGGAAAACGGGTCACTAACACCAGTGCTTCACTGGAGGCTCACTGATGATGTTGTCCAGTATGGTGACGAAACGTCTGAAAACGAACCTTCCAGCTCAGTGAGCAAGCTTACATCCAGAACTCCAAAGCTCTCTTGTTCAGCAACACTCCCCAGACTTCACCTTGAAATGTAAAAGTCCTGCCCTGATTTGCCTTTCCAAAACGTAGCACCTCACATCTACCTAAATTAAGCTCCACCTTCCACTCCTCAGCCCATTGGTCCACCTGATCCTGTTGTACTCCGAGGTAACCCTCTTTGCTGAACGCCACAGCGCCAATTTTGGTACCATCTGCAAACTTACTAACCATACCGCCTACGTTCGCGTACAAATCATTTATATAAAGTAACAAAGATTAGTGGACCCAGCACCGATCCTTGTGGCACACCACTGCTCAGAGGCCTCTGGCCTGAAAAGCGACCCACCACCCTCTGTCTTCTACCTTTGAGCCAGTCCTGTATCCAAATGGCTAGCTCTCCCTGGATTCCGTGTGATCTAACTCGCTAACCAGCCTACCACTTGTTCAGCACCTTGCTTGACCTGCCTCCACCTTTGACCATTACCCCTCTATGCTCTCAGAACCCTGGCCTTTTAAGATTGAGGGTACCCAACCTGACCACTCAGGCTCACAATGCTATCCCCTTCTCATTCACTGGAGGGGGGGGGGGGGGGTGTCACTGGACAGGCCGGTATTTATTGCGGCTTGAAGAGTCACCCACATTGGGCTGTGGGTCTGGAGTCACGTGTAGGCCAGACATTACTGAACCAGACGGGCTTTTCCCCCAATGCAGGTCGTTCTGCTGTAACACGGCAGTCGCGTTCCTCTGCACCCGTTACAGAAAATAACTAGAGAAAATGCTAGTCGAAAATCACTCTGTCCGCTCAGTCTGGAGTTTACGTTTTACAAACAACGCCCCCAATGCGATCGCGTTATAGAACATAGAACACAGAAGAATACAGCGCAGTACAGGCCCTTCGGCCCTCGATGTTGCGCTCGATGTTGCGCCGATCCAAGCCCACCTAACCTACACTAGCCCACTATCCTCCATATGCCTATTAATGCCCGCTTAAATGCCCATAAAGAGGGAGAGTCCACCACTGCTACTGGCAGGGCATTCCATGAACTCACGACTCGCTGAGTAAAGAACCTACCCCTAACATTTGTCCTATACCTACCCCCCCTTAATTTAAAGCTATGCCCCCACGTAATAGCTGACTCCATACGTGGAAAAAGGTTCTCACTGTCGACCCTATCTAAACCCCTAATCATCTTGTACACCTCTATCAAGTCACCCCTAAACCTTCTTTACACCATTGAAAACAACCCCAAGTGCCTCAGCCTGTCCTCATA
>NW_025212746.1:0-2121 GCF_004010195.1 Chiloscyllium plagiosum | reverse complement strand
CCATCAACTATTACCCTCTGTCTTCTTCCAGCCAGCCAATTCTTAATCCAAACCTCCTGCTCACCCTCAATGCCATAAATCCGTATTTTTTGAAGTCGCCTACCATGGGGAACCTTATCAAACGCCTTACTAAAATCCATATACACCACATCTACCGCTTTCCCCTCGTCCACCTCCTTAGTCACCTTCTCAAAGGTATAGTCAGTTCGTGCTGACGATACGCGCGTTGCCGCAGAACCACCTGGCCATCGACATTAAGGCTCTTAATTCGAGAATTTTATTGAATTCAAATTCCACGTTACCTGGGTTTCCGTATTAATAAAGGAGAAAGTGAGGGCTGCAGCTCAGGGTCGGGGAAGAGTGCGGTGCTGGTAAAGCACAGCAGGTCAGGCAGCATCCGAGGAGCAGGAGAATCGAGCATAAGCCCGATCTCACGTTCCCGAGGAAGGGCCAGTGCTCGAAACGTCGATTCGCCTGCTCCTCGGATGCTGCCTGAGCTTTTCCAGCGCCGCGCTCTCCCCGACTCTGAGCTGCAGCCTGCACTTTCACCTGGCTCCAAATATTGAGCTGGGCACGCTGGCCGGAAGGGACGAGATATTCGGGGGGGGGGGGGGGGGCGTAGGCGGACCGGGGGGTTTTCAGACAGGGGAAAGAGAAGCCAGCATGCGGGGCCAACAGGGTGAGAGATGACCCGAACCCCTTCCACATCGCAGGGGCCCTCACCCTCGTCCTCCACATTAGATTAGAATTTTAGTATGGCCAATTCACCTAACCTGCACATCTTTGGAGTGTGGGAGGAAACCGGAGCACCCGGAGGAAACCCACGCAGACACGGGGAGAACGTGCAAACTCCACACAGTCAGTCGCCTGAGGTGGGAATTGAACCCGGGTCTCTGGCACCGTGAGGCAGCAGTGCTAACCACTGTGCCACCGTGCCACCCACCATATTGTGGAGCACTGGGTGACAGTGCCCGCGTTTAATAACAGAGAAGGTCCAGTAGACTGCTCCCCTAGGTACTGAGGGATAGTCCTACAAGCGGGCGGTTTCGGGACTCACTGGGGTCTTGCAGAACGAGGGGTGCCCACGCTGAAACGCGTGGCGCACTCGACTAAACCGTTCGTCGGTCCCGACAAAGGGCCGACGCCCCAGAACGTCGGCTCTCCCTCAGACGCTTGCCTGACCTGCTGCGCTTTCCCAGCGCCTCACTCCAGGACCCCCCCCGAGCCCCAGCACCCGCAGTCCTCGCTTTCGCCAGGGGGAGGCGATGGCCAAGTGGCGTTACGCAGAGATCCGGGATTGAATCCCACCGCGGCAGGCGGCAGGTACTTGAATTCACTGGCTGTGCGGACCACCCTCGCTAACGAAACAAAAAAGGTGGTCTCTCTCCCCCCCCCCAAATTGCGGCCCCTCTGAGACCCGAGCGGGGATACTGAAAGCCGAGACGGGCCGCGAGGGCCATGACGCGGTGCGCCCCCCCCCAACTCCCCTCACCTGAAGGGCCGCTCGCCGGTGTGGGTGCGCCGATGGTCTTCGAGCTTGGACGCTTGGGCAAACCTCCTGCCGCACACGTCGCACCGGAAGGGCCGGTCCGGTTGCCGGGCAGCGCCGCAGCGGTGCACCAGGAAGGACGAGAGGCGCCGGAAGACTTTGTGGCAGGCGCTGCACTGGCAGGGCTTCTCCCGGCCGGCCGCGGCGCACCGGCAGGGCTCGCTGCAGCCCGGCGGGCAGCGGCAGCCCCCGCCCGGCGGGCAGCGGTGGCCGAAGAAGTCGGCCGGCTGGCGGAAGGAGTCCCGGCAGACCGAGCACCGCAGCAGACGGTCGCCGGCGGTGCCGGCGCCGCCGTGGGAGCGCCGGTGCGCCTCGAGCTCCGAGGGCGCGGCGAAACTCCGCGGGCACAGGGGGCAGCGGTGAGCGCCGACGCCGGCACCCTCCCGGAGACCCTCGGGCCCCTCCCCCGGCTCCGCGGCACCGGGTTTCCGGTCCGGCTCTTCCCACGGTGACGCCGGGCCCTCGTCGGCAGGCAGGGGCGAGGGGGGAGACGCCGGGCAGTTGTGGTCCTCCTCTTTCGCCTCCTCGCGGCCAGCGACCCGAGGCGGTGACTCTCTCTCGACCGGCTCCAC
>NW_025212745.1:27816-28328 GCF_004010195.1 Chiloscyllium plagiosum | reverse complement strand
ACCGCAAGTATCCGAATTTTGGATTATCCGTAGAAGATCTCAAGGACCCAATAGAAACATTTCATCAAAGAGGTGTTTCAAAACTGATCGCGTCTTTTGTTTGCAGTGATTAAAAATTAACCTGACTTACGGAAATACTGCCAAGAACAGTCCTGGACATCAATGGGAGCCCAGGCACTGCCTCCAAATGACTGACCACCTGCCCTCTCTCTGTCTCTCTCTCTCCCTCTCTCCCCCACACTTTCCCAAGAGTTCTGCACAGGGGTGCACCCTGCACCCCACTTCCCCAGATAATCTCTCCAATATTGTCTTGTACAGGGCAAAGGTGGAACTTGACAAAAAGTTGCAGTAATAACTGTGTGTGTGTGTGCGTGTGCGCTCTTTTGAGAGACCCCCAAATGCAGCAGCAGTTTCACTGTTAGTGCCCAGTCTGGCTGCCCAGTTGGGTAGGGGGGAGGTGGGATGGATGGGTTTCAGAGGGGGCGGACACTGTGCGGGTTTGGGGGGGTGGT
>NW_025212745.1:19916-27614 GCF_004010195.1 Chiloscyllium plagiosum | reverse complement strand
TTAGAGGGGGTTTGGGGTTGTGTTGGGGCAGAGTGAAATGGGGAGGCAGCGGCAGACGGGGGGACGTTGTAGGACAGGGTTGGGAGGCAGATGGTGGGGGTGGACTGGGTTGGCGGGGCAGATTGGGGGCAGGTGTGGAGTGGGCAGGGGTGGAGTTGAATGCGTTTGTGGGAGTGGTCTCGCGTGCAGTGTGCTGCTACTTAGTCTCCTGAATGTGGAGCGGACTTACCAAATGCTCACTGTGTCAATCCCATTGAATTGATGGGTGTGAGGGCAGGAGGCTCCAGCAACTTTGCAGGTCCGTTGCACACTAGTGTTTGTCTCTGCTCAGAAACAAACCCTGAGACAGCAATAGGGAGCAAGGCAGGCAGAGTGAGGAAAAAGGAAACTTCTGAAAACTCCGAGACCCAGAGGAGAGGCATTGAATCAGTTCGCTGAATAATCAATTATCCGAACGATGTCGTGCCCGCCCGTCTTGCTCAGATAATTAAGGTTCCTCTGTATTGAGTTAGAAAGAATTATACAGAGCAACTTTGGTAAATGGATGCGAGCAATAAACATAACAGAGAAAATTAGGCTGTTAGACATATTATTCCGCTGGAGGAGTTTAAAAGTGATAAGAATTTCCAGAAGTGATAAGAATTCATGTTGAGGAATGGAGGGTTAAAACAGTGAGAAGAGTTGCAGAGATGGTGATAAATACGCATTAGTGCATAAATTGAAATCTCGCTTCCGACAACAATTTCATTCTGTGATGTATAGAAATCGGAAAAGATGGAGATCCTTCAGTGAAAAACAATAAGTGGAACACACTGGTAACAGTTTACCATGTGTGAAAAAAGAAACTCAAGTAGGTAGAAAAGAAGTGAAATACCTCAGTTATTTTCACTGCAATAAGGTGCGATGTACAGAGTCACAGTGCTGGTGGTTTAAGAAACTCACTGGGAAAAAATACATGGTAAAGGAGGTTAAGACATTGAGATTAGTTATAGAAGTGAAGAATATCCCAAGGAAAATCGAGGAGCTACAGGACAGTGCAGAGCCTATGCACGGGCTGGATAGTAAGATCACGCCTGATGTTTTCATAGACTTCACTTGTGTGGATACGATTTACTCAGGTAGAACGGGAGGAGTAGGTGAGGATGTTGTAATACTGAGAGATACGGGAACTAATCTGTCTCTAATAGTAAGAGATGAACATATTTGCATTCCTTCTGTAACATTATGCGAGAGAGTGGTAATCTGTGGAATAAATGGAGAGGTGGAGTAATGTTCCCCTGTGTAAGGTAAGACTAGAATGTCCAATCAACACGGACGAAGTGATAATGGGAGTGATGGAATAATTGGCTATTCCAGGAATGCAGTTTATTCTTGGAAACTGGATCATAGGTGGGAGTGATGCCCATTGTAATGGAAGTACCAAAATCCACCTGCCAGCACCTGGCACATATCCCTCCAAACTCTTCCTTTTATATACCCATCTAATGCCTTTTAAATGTTGCAGTTGTACCAGCCTCCACCACTTCCTCTTGCAGCACATTCCATGCATGTACCACCCTCTGTGTGAAAAAGTTGTCCCTTGGGTCTCTTTTATACCTTTTCTCTCTCACCCTAAACCTGTGCCTTCAAGTTCTGGACTCCAGCACCCTAGGGAAAAGACTTTGTCTATTTATCCTATCCATGCCCCTTATAATTTTGTAAATCTCTATAGGGAAAACACCAACCTGTTCAGCCTCTCCCTATAGAACAAATCCTCCAACCCTGGCAATGTCCTTGTAAATCTTTTCTGAACCCTTTCAAGTTTCGCAACATCTTTCCATTAGGAAGGAGACCAGAATTGCACGCTATTCCAACAGTGGCCAAATCAATGATCTCTACAGCCGCAATATAACCTCCCAACTCCTGAACTCAATACTCTGACCAATAAAGGAAAGCATATTCAACACCTTCTTCACTATCCTATCTACCTGCGACTCTAGTGTGAACCTGCACTCCAAGGTCTCTTTGTTCAGCAACACTCCCTAGGACCTTACCATTAAGTGCATAAGTCCTGCTAAGATTTGCTTTCCCAAAATGCAGCACCTCGCATTTATCTGAATTAAACTCCATCTGCCACTTCTCAGCCCATTGATCCATCTGATCAAAATCCTGTTGTAATCTGAGGTAACCTGTGTAAGACCCTAAAACCAAAAGTGGGAACCCGTATTTGCTTATCACAGCGGATGTGTCTTCCAATTCCATTATGGAATGCCAAGGCAGAAACGGTTGTTTTCTTTGCAAGTTATGAATTACCCAAGGGGATTCAGTCAGATCAAGGGGACAGTTTTACTGCCACATTATTTAAGAAGGTCATGAAGAGTTTAGGCATCAAACACTTTAAATCAAGTGAGTACCATCCTCAATCCCAGGGAGCAATGGAAAAGTGACATCAGACCTGAAAGTCCATGTTGAGGGCTTATTGCCAGGATTACACAAATGATTGGGATAAAGGTATCTCATTTATATTATTGCTATTATTGCTTCAAATGAATCAATTCAGTTTTTCTTTCCATTTCAATTGATACTCAGACATGAAGTAAGATGACCTTTTAAATTAATTAAGGAAAAGTTGATAGGTCTGAAGTCAGAGCTCTGAACTCACAGTTGGATTGGATCTGAGGTGAGAGAAAGGTTAAATAGAGTAGGTGAATTAGCGAGACAACATTTGAAGATGGCACAACACCTAATGAAGTAAGAAGCAGATAAATCTAAAATTTGTATGTTTGTCCATGGGGATTCAAATGAAATAATCTGGTGTTCTTGTCCTTAAATGCTTCCAGAAATGCCAAATGATAGTGATCGGTACACACAATTGTCCCTAATGCATTGATTGCAATGTAAACATTAAAATGTTTTAAGTCCATTACCAAGCTCTTAACTCTTTTTCAATGGCTGAATATTGCTTTTTTGGTGGATACCTTTTTTTGAAGAATAACTGATTGGCCTTTAAATTCCACAATCATCCTCCTATAACAAAACAGCTCTAAAACCTGTGTTGATGATGTCTTTGAAGGATTTCAACAATTTGGCACGGGTAAAACTGGTGCTGTGTTTAATACTGCTTTTAAATTCTCGAATGCCTCCTGGCATTACTCTAACAAAGTTTCATGTTGTTTTTTTAACAAATCCATCAACAGTGCCACTACTCTCTCCGACAAAGGTACTTGCCAGTAACCATGAAGTAAGTTCGACTTGGTAATATAAATGGCTTGTGCAACTTCTTTCACACAATCCTTTAGCCTTGGAATTGGGTATGAGTCAGATCTCGTCACAGTATTGATCATTTGATAATCCACACAGAATCACTGAGTACCATCAAGCTTGGGAACAAACCATTAGAATCTTGTTCTATTTGGGAATAGTTAGTATTTAGAAGGGGTTTATTTGTTTTAGTAATATTTTAGTTAATTTGTTCACTGTTAGAATTAGATAAATTGTTGCTTGTTAATTTTAAGATGAGTGTCAGGGATTTCCACACTCTTTTACGGGGTGAGGTGCTCCTCTTTAATGTTCTTGTTTTAGTTCTCAGAAGGATGATCAATCACTATTTTATAACAGCTGATAAGAAAGATTTCTCCCTATCCGACCTATAAATACCCCTCAGGACTTTTTACATCTCAATCATATATCCCCTTAGTCTTCTTTGCTCTAAGAAGAACAATCCCAGTCTGCCCAGTATCTCCTCATAGTTGAATTGTTCCAGCACAAGCAACAACCTGGAGAATCTCTTCTGTAATTATCAAATATTTCTGGACATCAGAGTGCAACTAACAAAAATTATCAAACAGCAAAAATCACAGCTCACCTTGGAGGAAACTATGTGGGTGAGCTCATAGCACGGGACCTGGTAAGTTTTTAAGTGTAACTTTGCTGCATTTGTTTTTGTAAATCTACAATAGTGTGTTATTTTGATGAAATGTTTTATAGACATCTGTGTCTTGATTAGAATTTAGAAATATAAAATATAAGTACTAGGTAAGCCTGTAGCAGTGATTCTTAGAGCAGTAAGACTGCTATATTTCTGGGTCGGTAGATTATTAAGATGCAAAGATGGTGTTTAGTCCAGTGGTATGCTCTTCCTGTTGAATATGGGAGATTGGGGAGAGTTTCCATATTATTGATGATTATGTCTGCAATATCTATGTTTGGTTGTGAAACCTCTCAGATTGCATGGATCGGATGGAGCAGCAGTTAGAGGCAATAAGGAATTTACAGCAGTGAGGGGGTATGTTGGTTATAGGAAGGTAGAAAAACTGCAGATACAGTCAGGTAGATGGGTTACCTCCAGGAAAGTGAGGAGAGGGAGGCAAGTAGTGCAGGAGTCTCCTGTGCCTATCCTGATTTCAAACAAGTAGATGTAGGCGATGATGGACTCCCAGGGGAATGAAGCATAAACAGTCAGGTTTCTGGTACAAACACTGGCTCTCATATAATGAGGGCACGTCAGGTTCCAAGTCATCAATTGTGATAGCTGACTGTCTAGCCAGAGGCACGGACAGATATTTCTGTGGCCGACAAAGAGAAATCCTTGCATCCTTGTTGCCGGGATCAAGGATGTCTCAGAGAAAGTGCTGAGTATTCTCAAAGGGGTTGTTATACACATTGGAACTAATGACAAAGGAAGGAAAAAGGATGAGATTCTGAAGGGAGAATAGAGGATGTTTGACAGGAATTTTAAAAGGTCCTTGAGGGTAATAATATCTAGATTACTCCCGGTGCTACAAGCTAGTGAGGTTATGAATAGGAGGACAGAGCAGATGACTGCGTGGCTGAGGAGCTGGTGCAGGGGAGAAGGGTTTATATTTTTGGATCGTTGGAATCTCTTCTGGGGGAGAAGTAACCTGCACAAGAAGGATGGACTTCACCTGAATTCGAAGGGGACTAATGTACCATCATGGAGATTTGCCACAGCTGCTCGGGAGGATTTAAACTAATAAGGTTGAGGGGTGAGACCCAGGGAGATAGTGAGAAAAGAGATCAGTCTGAGGCTGGTACAGTTGAGAAAAGGAGCAAGTCAAACAGTCAGGATAGACACAGTAGGGCTGATAAATTAAACTGCCTTTATTTCAATGCAAGATGCTTATCAGGGAAAGCAGATGAACTCAGGGCATGATTAAGAACATGAACTGGGATATTGTAGCAACTAGAGATGTGGTTCAGGGATGGACAAGGTGGATAGCTTAACATTCCAGGATACAAATGGGAAAGGAAGGGGAGAAAGAGAGCAGGGCGGGTGACATTTTTTAAGAGATAACATTGCAGCTGTACTTATGGAGGATATTCCTGGTAACCATGCACATTATTTGGGTGGAACTGCGAAATAAGAAAGGGATGTTCAACTTATTAGAATTGCAGTATAGGTACTCCAATAGTCAACAATAAGATTGAGAAACAAATTTGTAAGTAAATCTCAGTTATCTGTAAAAATAATAAGGTGGTTATGGTAAGAGATTTGAACTGTTCAAACATAGACTGGGACTACCAAAGTGCTAAGGGTTTAGATGGAGAGAAATATGTTAAATGATTTAAAGAAAACTTTCTGAAATAAGGCAAGACAAGTGTCTGAGGTCCTAGTGGAGGAGCATTTTGGGGCCAGAGACTGTAATTTGGTTTTAAAGTAGTGATGGAAAAAGATAGAGGAAGGCTAATATTAGTGGTATTAGGCAAGAACATTCGAAAGTTGTTTGGGGGTGAATGTTCACAGATAAAGGGACAGTTGGAAAATGGGAAGCCTTCAAAAATGTGATAATAAGAGTCCAGAGACTATATGTTTCTGTTAGGGTGAAAGTCATGGCAGGTAGGTGGAGGGAATGCTGAATGACGAGAGAAACTGGGGTGTGGTGCTGGAAAAGCACAGCCGGTCAGGCAGCATCTGAGGAGCAAGAAATCGACATTTTAGGCATAAGCCCTTCATCAGAAATTAGGCTTGTGGGTCAGGGCTGAGAGATAAATGGGATGGGGATAGGGTTGGAGGAGGTGGCTGGGAAAGCGATAGGTGAATGAAGGTGAGGGAGAAGGTGATATGTCATAGGGGGCAGTGATGGACGGGTCCGGAGGGCAGTGCCAAGTTGGAGGCTTGGGACTGGGATAATGTGGGGGGAGGAGAAAAGAGGAAGCTGTTGAAATCCACATTTATTCCATGTGGTTGCATGGTCCCAAGGCGGAATATGAGGTGTTCCGCCTCCAGACGTCCGGTGGTAATGACTTGGCAGTGGAGGAGAGCCAGGACCTGCATGTCCTTGAAGGAGTGGGAGTTGAAGTGTTCAGCCATAGAGCGGTGGGTTTGGTGGGTGCGGGTGTCCCAGAATGTTCTCTGAAACGATTCGTAAGAAGGTGTTGTATCTCCCCAATGTAGAGGAGACCACACCAGGTGCAACGAATGCAGTAGATAACATTGTGAGAGGAGCAGATGAATTTCTGACAGATATGGAAAGATCCCTTGGGGCCTTGGACAGAGGTGAGGGGAGTGGTGTTGGCGTAGGTTTTGCAAATCGTGTGGTGGCAGGGAAAGGTGCCAAGAGTGGGATGTGGTCTGGTGGGGGGGTGTGGAGCTGACAATGAAGTCGTGGAGGGAATGGTCTTTTCAGAACGCAGATAAGGGTGGGGTGGGAAATATATCTCTGGTGGGGTCCATTTGGTGGTGGCGGAAGTGGTGGAGGATGATGTGTTGTATGCGGAGGTTGGGGGGTGAAAGGTGGGGGAGGTGGTTCTGTCCTTGGGAGGGGTGGGGTTCAAGGTTCAAGATGCATGAAGTGGAGGAGATGCGCTGTTCGGCATCATCAACCACATGGGAAGGGAAGTTGCGATTGTGAAGGAGGAGACCATCTGGGACTTTGAGGTGGAATTGGTCATCCTGGGATCAGATGCCTAATACGTCAAGGACAAAGGGTAAGTAGGACTCTTCAGAGATCAACAAGGCAGCCTATGTCGTAGAGGCATTGAGATGTACAGCAAGGAAACAGACTGTTCGGTCCAACTCATCCACGTCAACCAGCTATCCCAACCTAATCTAGTCCCATTTGTCAACACTTGGCCCATATCCTTCTATAGCCTACCTGTTTATATATCCATTCAGATGCCTTTTGAACGCTGTAATTGTACTAGCCTCCACCACTTCCTCTGGCAGCTCATTCCCTACACACTGTCTGCCTGAAAAAGTTGCCCCTTAGGTCTCCTTTGTAACTTTCCCCTCTTACCCTAAACCTCTGCCTTCTAGTCAGGGGTAAATGTAGGGGAATGGGTCTGGGTGGGTTGCTTTTCGGAAGGTCGGTGTGGACATGTTGGGCCATAAGGCCTATTTCCACACTTTAGGGAATCTAATCTAATCCTCACTCTGAGGTAACATACATCATTCACTACATCTCCAATTTTGGTGTCATCTGCAAACCTACTAATTATACCTCCTATGCTCGGAACTGCAGGAGATGGGGGAGACACTAACAAGTATTTTGCGTCATTGTTTACTGTGGAGAAGGACACAGAAGATACCGAATGTGGGGACATAAATGTCCATATTATAGAGGAGGAGGTGTTCGATGTCTTCAAATGCATAGAAGTGAATAAATCCCCAGGAACTGATCACTTGTATCCTGGAAGTCAATGAGAAGCTAGGGAAGTGATTGCTGGGCTCCTTGATGAGATATTTATATCATTGGTAGA
>NW_025212745.1:17877-19683 GCF_004010195.1 Chiloscyllium plagiosum | reverse complement strand
GGTAGGGAGCGAATTCCAGGATTTTGACCCAATGACTGTGAAAGAACAATGGTATATTTCCAAGTCAGGATGTTGAGTAGCTTGGGGGGGTGGGGGGGGGGGGGGAATCTTGTGGTGTTCCAAGAATCTGCTGCCCTTGTTCTTCTAGATGGAAGTGGTTGTGGGTTTGGATGGTGCTGCCTCAGGATCGTTGGTGAATTTCTGCAGTGTATCTTGTGATTAGTACACACTGCTGCTTCTGAGCACCAGTGGTGGAGGGATTGAATGTTTGTAGATGTGATGCCAATTAAGTGGTTGCTTTGTCCTGGATGGTGTCAAGCTTCTTGAAAGTTGTTGGAGCTGCACCCATCCAGGCAAGTGGGGAGTATTCCATAACACTCCTGTCTTGTGCCTATAGATGGTGGAGAGACTTTGGGGTATCAGGAGGTGAGTTACACATTGCAGCATCCCTCGTCTCTGACCTGTTCTTGTAGCCACTGTGTTTATGTGGTGAGTCCAGTTGAGTTTCTGGTCAACGGTAACCCCAAGGATGATGACAGTGGGGGATTCAGTAATGGTAATATCGTTGAATGTCAAGGGGTAGTGGTTAGAGTGTCTGTTATTGATGATGGTCATTGGCATTTGTGTTGCAGCTTTATAAGACTTTGGTTGAGCCACACTAAAGTGTACTGTGTTCAATTCCAGGTTATAGTCCAAGAGGTCTATTTGGAAGCTCCAGCTTTCACCAGCTTCCTGATGAAGGAGAGCACTCCAAAAGCTAGTGCTTCCAAATAAGCCTGTTGGATTATAATCTGTGGTGTTGTGCAATTTTTAACTATGTGCCCCCCCAGTCCAACACAGGCACTTCCAAATTATGGCGTTCAATTCTGGTTGCCACATTACAGGAAGGATGTGGATGTTTTGAAGAGGGTGCAGAAGAGCTTGACCAGGATGCTGTCTGGATTAGAAGGTATGTACGATAAGGAGAGGATGGAAAAAATGAAGTTGTTTTCTCTAGGGTAGCAGAGACTGAGGGGAGACGATAGATATCCACAAAATTATGAGATGCATAGATCGGGTTGGTGGTCAGATTCTTTTTCCCGGAAATGTCTAATACTAGGGGGCCTGCATTTAAGGTGAGAGGGGCAAGTTCAAAGGAATTGTGAGGGGTAAGTTGTATGAAAAGAGAATGGTAGGAGTCTGGAACATGCTGCTGTCAGGTGGGTGATGGAGGCAGATGTGTTCAGGGCATTTAAGGGATTTTTAGATGAGCAAGGAATGGAGGACTGTGCTTCCACACTAGGGATTCTAACATGCTGCTGTCAGGTGGGTGATGGAGGCAGATGTGTTCAGGGCATTTAAGGGATTTTTAGATGAGCATATGACTGCAAGGAATGGAGGACTGTGCTTCCACACTAGGGATTCTAAGGGATCAATTTGTTTAAGATCACCCCAGGCACCCATATACTCACTCCATCATTTGAGGAACCTTTTACAAGACTCTTAATTGATCACATAGCACACCTCCCAAAAACAAAGTGGAAATTAATATTTGTTTACCATAATGCATGTGCCTACTAAATTCTGGAGGCTATTCCATTATTAGATTAGATTAGATTAGATTACTTACAGTGTGGAAACAGGCCCTTCGGCCCAACAAGTCCACACCGGCCCGCCGAAGCGTAACCCACCCAGACCCATTCTCCTACATTTACCCCTTCACCTAACACTACGGGCAATTTAGCATGGCCAATTCACCTAACCCCTGCACATTTTTGGATTGTGGGAGGAAACCGGAGCACCCGGAGGAAACCCACGCAGACACGG
>NW_025212745.1:0-14367 GCF_004010195.1 Chiloscyllium plagiosum | reverse complement strand
GATGTATTTTGGAAGGTCGAACTCAAATGCTGAATATAGGATTAAAGATCTTGGCAGTGTGGAGGAACAGAGGGATCTTGGTGTTCAAGTACATAGATTCCACAAAGTTGCCACCCAAGTGGACAGGGTTGTTAAGAAGACTTATGGTGTTTTGGTTTTCATTAACAGGGGGATCGAGTTTAAGAGCCGCAAGGTTTTTGCTACAGCTCTACAAGTCCCTGGTGAGACCACACTTAGAATATTGTGTTCAATTCTGGTTGCTCTACTATAGGAAAAATACAGAGGCTTAGGAGAGGGTGCAAAGAAGGTTTACCAGGATGCTGCCTGGACTGGAGGGCTTGCCTTATGAAGAAAGGTTAAATAAGCTCTGACTTTTCTCTCAGGAGAGAAGGAGGAAGAGTGGTGACCTGATCAAGGTATACAAGATAATTAGGGGCATGGATAAAGTCAATAGCCAGAGACTTTTCCCCCGGGTAGGATTGACTGGCACAAGGGGTCATCGTTTTAAGATATTAGGAGAATGGTATAGAGGGGACGTCAGAGGAAGGTTCTTTACGTAGAGAGTTGTGAATGCTTGGGATGCATTGCCAGTGGTGGTGGTGGAAGTAGAGTCATTAGGTACATGTAAGCAACTGCTGGACATGCACATGGATAGCAGTGAATTGAGGGGTGCGTCAGTTAAGGTATTTTGTTTTACATTAGAATTAATCCTTGGTACAACATTGCGGGCCAAAGGGCCTGTTCTGTGCTGTACTTCTCTATTTTCTATATTCCATGTTCTAAAGCTGCAGCATAATTTGCCTATCCTTGTACTAAATGTTCCTTCTAATGAAGGCATGCGTGTTGTAGGTCTAATTATCTACCTGTGCATCCACCTTCAGTGATCTGTGGACCTGGACACCCAGATCTATTTGTGTGTAAATATTCCCCTGGGTTCTGCCATTAACCGTATAATTTCCACCTGTACTTGACCTTCCAAAATGCATCATCTCACATTCGTCTGGATTTAACATCATCTGCCGTGCCTCCAAATGATCAATATCCTGTTGTATCCTTTGACAATCCTCCTCACTATTCACAACTCCATGAACCTTTGTATCATCCACAAACTTACTAATTAAATCAGCCAGATTTTCCTCCAAATCATTTATGTAGACCATGAACAGCAGAGGTCCCAGCATTAATCTCTATGGAACACCACTAGTCACAACCCTCCATTCCAAAAATCAGCTTTTCACCACTGCACTCTGTCTCCAATTACTAAGCCAGTTGTATATCCATCTTGGAGAAAGTGAGGTCTGCAGATGCTGGGAATCAGAGTCAGGAGTGTGTTGCTGGAAAAGCAGGTCAGGCAGCATCCGAGGAGCAAGAGAATCGACAATTTCAGGATGGAGCCCTTCATCAGGAATGAAGCTTGGAGCCTTGGGGTAGAGAGATAAATGGGAGGGGTATGGGGCTGGGGAGAAGATAGCCAAGAGTGCTATGGATAGAGGTAGAGGTAAAGATGATAGGCCAGAGAGGAAAGTGGAGTGAATAGAAGGGAAGGAAGATTGATAGGTGGGTAAAGACAATGACTGCAAATGCTGGAAACCAGAGTTTAGATTAGAGTGGTGCTGGAAAAGCACAGCAGTTCAGGCAGATTTAATGCAAGAAGCTGCACTTTTCAATTCAATGAATAGAGCGACTCTCATTCAATCAGTTGGTCAAGCTTAACGCTTTCATTCAATGAAACAAACTGCATTCATTGAATCAATGAATCAAACCTTATTCCTTGTTTCAATGGAACAAGGGAAACTGCACTCATTCATTGAATGAAACAGACTGCACATGATAATTCAATGAGTCGAGGTTCTCTCATTCGTTCAAAGCCACAAGCTTTACGCATTGATTCAATCTAACAAACTGCACACATTTAGTGCATGATATAAACTGCACCTGTTCATTCAATGAGTAGAGCTCTTCTCTTTCATTCAATGCCTCGTGCTTAACGCTTTGCTTCAATGAAACAACCTGCATTCATTCATTCATTGATTCATGTTTCAATCATTGATTCAAAGAAACAAACGTAATTTATTGATTTAATTGTACAAACTTCACTCATTTGTGGATTTGACTGCATTCATGTAATTAACGAATCAAACTGCAAACATTCATTCAATGAGGAACACTGCAAGTCCTATTCCAATGATCTAGCTTTTGCCATTCATTCAATGAAAGAAACTGCACGCGTTCATTCAATGATACAAACTGCATACATTAATGAAATGAAACAGACTGCACGTGTAAATTCAATAAGTAAAGCTTTTCTTGCTTATTCAATGTCACTTTCATTCAATGAAACCAACTGCATTCATTCAATCATTGAATCAAACTGCAATCATTGAGTCAATGAATTCAATCAAATAAACTTAACACATTTACTTCGTGAATCAAACTGCACCCATTCATTCAACGAAATGCACTGTATGTTTTAATTAAAAGAGTGAAGGTCCTGCCATTCATTCAATACCACGAGCAAAACGCATTCATTCAATGAATCAAAAAACTGAACTTATTTATTCAATGATACAGACTGCACGTCTTAATTAAATGAGCAGAGCTTCCCTCATTCATTCAATGGGTCAAGCTTAATGCTATCATTCAATGAAACAAACTGCATTTATTGAATCATTGAACCAAACTACAATCATTGATTCAATGAATCAAACCTTATTGCTTTTTCCAAAGGAACAAACCTATCTCCCTTATTTAGTGAACCAAACTGCAAACGTTCATTCAATGAAACAGGGTGCACTTGTCAATTCAATGAATAGAGCGACTCGTTCATTCAATGTCACAAGCTTAACACATTGTCTCAATCAAATTGCACACATTTACTCCATGAAGCAAACTGCACGTCTTAATTCAATGAGTAGTCATTCATTCAATGTTCTACTCATTGAATTAAGACGTGGTCTGCATCTTTGAATAAATGAGTGCAGTTTGCTCCATTAATTGAATGCAGTTTGCTCCATTAAATGAATGTGTTTTGCTCGTGGCATTGAATGAATGGCCGGAGCTCTACTATTTTAGTGAAGACATACAGTGCATTTCATTGAATGAATTGGTGCAGTAGGATTCACCAAATAAGTGAGTTACGTTTGTTCGATTGAAACA
Source organism: Chiloscyllium plagiosum (assembly GCF_004010195.1). Classification (NCBI taxonomy): domain Eukaryota; kingdom Metazoa; phylum Chordata; class Chondrichthyes; order Orectolobiformes; family Hemiscylliidae; genus Chiloscyllium; species Chiloscyllium plagiosum. The sequence goes on along the minus strand of NW_025212745.1, from coordinate 11,211 downwards.
AGGAATAAGGGTTGATTCATTGAATAAATGATTGTAGTTTGATTCAATTATTCAATGAATGTAGTTTGTTTTGTTAAATCGAAACGGTGAGCTTATCACATTGAATGAAGGAGACAAGCTCTACTCATTGAATTAAGACGGGCAGTTTGGTTGGTGGAGTGCACGTTTGCAGTTGATTGAGACAATGTGTGAAGCTTGTGACATTGAGCGAATGAGAGTAACTGTATTCATTAAATTGACTAATGCAGTTTGCTTCATGAACTAAATGTGTGCAATTTGTTTGATTGAATCAATGCCTTAAGCTTGTGGCATTGAACGAATGAGAGTACGTCTACTATTTGAATTAACAAGTGCAGCCTCTTTCATTGAATAAACGTGTGCAGTTTCATTCACTAAATAAGCGTGTTAATTTTGTTTCATTGAAACATTGAATAACGTTTGATTCATTGAAACAATCATTAAAGTTTGATTCAATGAATCAAGAATGCTGTTTGTTTCTTTAAATGAAAGCTTTATACATTGAATGAATGAGAGAAGCTCTACTCAATGAATTAAGACTTGCAGTTTGGTTCATGGAGTGAATGTGTGCAGTTTGATTGAGACAATGTGTTAAGCCTGTGACATTGAATGAATGAGTAGCTGTATTCATTGAATTGACAAATGCAGTTTGCTTCATGAACTAAATGTGTGCAATTTGATTGATGGAATCATTGCGTGAAAGTTGTGGCATTGAACGAATGGGTTTACCTGTATTCTTTGAATTACCATGTGCAGTCTGTTTCATTGAGTGTAGTAGGATTCACTAAATAAGTGAGTTACGTTTGTTCGATAGAAACAAGGAATGAGGTTTGATTCACTGAATCAATGATTGGAGTTTGATTCAATGTTTCAACGAATGCAGTTTGTTTTCTTAAATGAAAACGGTGAGCTTGACACATTGAATGAATGAGAGAAGCTCTATTCATTCAATTAACACTTGCAATTTGGTGAATGTGTGCAGTCTGATTGAAGCAATGTGTGACAATTCCCGCCTCAGGCGACTGACTGTGTGGAGTTTGCATGTTCTCCCCGTGTCTGCGTGGGTTTCCTCCTGGTGCTCCGGTTTCCTCCCACAGTCCAAAGATGTGCAGGTCAGGTGAATTGGCCATGCTAAATTGACCATAGTCTTAGGTAAGGGGTAAATGTAGGGGTGTGGGTGGGTTGGGCTTCGGCGAGTCGGTGTGAACTTGTTGGGCCGAAGGACCTGTTTCCACACTGGAAAGTAATCTAAAAGTAAACTAATCTAAAAAAAATGCGTTAAGGTTGTGGCATTGAACGAATGAGATTACCTCCAGTCATTGAAGTGTCAGTTTCATTTAATGAATGAGTGCAGTAGGATTCACTAAATAAGTGAGTTACGTTTGTTCGATTGAAACAACGAATAATCGTAGTTAGAATCTATGATTCAATGAGTGCAGTTTGTTTAATTGAAAGGAAGCGTTGAGCTTGATACGTTGAATGAATGAGAGAAACTCTCTCATTGAATTAACACGTACAGTTTGGTTCATGGAGAGAATGTGTGCAGTTTGATTGAAACAATGCGTTAAGCTTGTGGTATTGAAAGAATGAGAGTACCTCTATTCTTTGAATTATCATGTGCAGTCTGTTTCATTGAGTGTAGTAGGATTCACTAAGTAAGTGAGTTAGATTGGTCGATTGAAACAAGGAATAAGGTTTGGTTCATTGAATCAATGATTGTAGTTTGATTCAATGATTCAATGAATGCAGTTTGCTTTATTAAATGAAAACGGTGAGCTTGGCACATTGAATGAATGAGAGAAGCTCTACTCATTGAATTAAAACGGGCAGATTGGTTGATGGAGTGAACGTGTCCAGTTTGTTAGAGTCAATGCGCGAAACTTGTGCCATTGAATGAATGAGTAGCTGTATTCATTGAATTGAGAAATGCAGTTAGTTCATGAACTAAATGTGTGCAATTTGTTTGATGGAATCAATGCGTTAAGCTTGTGGCATTGAACGAATAAGAGTACCTCTACTCATTGAACTATCATGTGTAGTATGTTTCATTAAGTGTAGTAGGATTCACTAAATAAGTGAGTTAGGTTTGTTCGATTGAAACAAGGAATAAGATTTGATTCACTGAATCAATAATTGGAGTTTGATTCAATGATTCAATGAATGCAGTTTGTTATATTCAATGAAAACTGTGAGCATGACATATGAATGAATGAGAGAAGCTCTCTCATTGAATTAAGACCGGCAGTTTGGTTGATGGAGTGAACGTGTGCAGTTGATTGAGAAAATGTGTGAAGCTTGTGACATTGAGCGAATGAGAGTAGCTGTATTCATTAAATTGACAAATGCAGTTTGCTTCTTCAACTAAATGTGTGCAATTTGTTTGATTGAATCAATGCCTTAAGCTTGTGGCATTGAACGAAAGAACCTCTACTCTTTGAATTAACAAGTGCAGCCTCTTTCATTGAATAAACGTGTGCAGTTTCATTCACTAAATAAGCGTGTTAAGTTTGTTTCATTGAAACATTGAATAACGTTTGAGTCATTGAAACAATCCATAAAGTTTGATTCAATGAATCAAGAATGCTGTTTGATTCTTTAAATGAAAGCTTGACACATTGAATGAATGAGAGAAGTTCTACTCATTGAAATAAAACATGCAGTTTGGTTCATGGATTGAATGTGTGCAGTTTGATTGAGACAATTTGTTAAGCTTGTGACATTGAATGAATGAGTAGCTGTATTCATTGAATTAACAAATGCAGTTTGCTTCATGAAATAAATGTGTGCATTTTGTTTGATGGATTCAATGCGTTAAACTTGTGGCATTGAACGAATGAGAGTACCTCTACTCATTGAACTGTCATGTGCAGTCTGTTTCGTTGAGTGTAGTAGCATTCACTAAATAAGTGATTTAGGTTTGTTCGATTGAAACAAAGATTAAGGTTTGATTCACTGAATCAATGATTGGAGTTTGATTCAATGATTCAATGAATGCAGTTTGTTTTATTAAATGAAAACGGTGAGCTTGACACGTTGAATGAATGAGAGAAGCTGTACTCATTGAATTAAGACGGGCAGTTTGGTTCATGTAGTGAATGTGTGCAGTTTGTTAAAGACAATGCGTGAAACTTGTGCCGTTGAATGAATGAGAGTAGCTCTTCTCAATGAATTGACAAGTGCAGCCTCTTTCATTGAATGAACATATGCAGTTTGTTTCACTAAATAAGGGAGATATGTTTGTTACATTGAAACAAGAAATAAGGATTGATTCAGTGAATCAATGATTGTAGTTTGATTCAATGATTCAAAGAATGCAGTTTGTATCATTGAATGAAAGCGTGAAGTTTGACCAATTGAATGAATGAGAAAAGCTCTACTCATTGAATTATGACGCGGTCTGCATCTTTGAATAAATGAGTGCAGTTTGCTCCATTGATTGAAGGCGTTATGCTCGTGGCATTGAATGAGTGGCCGGAGCTCTACTCTTTTAATAAAGACATACAGTGCATTTCATTGAATGAATCGGTGCAGTTTGATTCCCGAAGTTAATGAGTTAAGTTTGTTTGATTGAATCCATTAACACTGTTTGATTCATTGTCTCAATGATTGCAGATTGATTCAATGATTGAATGAATGCAGTTGGTTTCATTGAATGAAAGTGCTAAGCTCGAGACATTGAATAAACAAGAAAAGCTTCACTATTGAATTGACACGTGCAGTCTATTTCATTTCATGAATGCATGCAGTTTGTATCATTGAATGAACGCGTGCAGTTTCTTTCATTGAATGAATGGCAAAAGCTAGATTCATTGGAATAGGACTTACAGTGTTCCTCATTGAATGAATGTTTGCAGTTTGATTCATTAATTGCATGAATGCAGTTAAATCCACAAATGAGTGAAGTTTGTACAATTAACTCAATGAATTACGTTTGTTTCTTTGAATCAATGATTGAAATATGAATGAATGAATGAATGAATGCAGGTTGTTTCATTGAAGTAAAGCGTTAAGCACGAGGCATTGAATGAAAGAGAAGAGCTCTACTCATTGAATGAACAGGTGCAGTTTGTTTCATGGACTAAATGGGTGTATTTGTTTGATTGAATCAATGCGGCACGTTGGCACAGTGGTTTGCACTGCTGCCTCACAGCGCCATAGACCCGGGTTCAATTCCTGCCTCAGGCGACTGTCTGTGTGGAGTTTGCACATTCTCCCCGTGTCTGCGTGGGTTTCCTCCGGCTGCTCCGGTTTCCTCCCACAGTCCAAAGATGTGCAGGTCAGGTGAAATGGCCATGCTAAATTGTCCGTAGTGTTAGGTAAGAGGTTAATGTAGGGGTGTGGGTGGCTTGGGCTTCGGCGAGTCGGTGTAAACTTGTTGGGCCAAAGGACCTGTTTCCACACTCGAAAGTAATCTAAAAGTCAACTAATCTAAAAAAAAAATGGGTTAAGCTTGTGGCTTTGAACGAAAGAGAGAACTTCCAGTAATTGAAGTGTCTGTTTCGTTAAATTAATGAGTGCAGTAGGATTCACTAAATAAGTGAGTTACGTTTGTTCGATTGAGTCAAAGAATAATCGTAGTTAGAATCTATGATTCAATGAGTGCAGTTTGTATAATTGAAAGGAAGCGTTGAGCTTGATACGTTGCATGAATGAGAGAAACTCTCTCATTGAATTAACATGTACAGTTTGGTTCATGGAGAGAATGTGTGCAGTTTGATTGAAACAATGCGTTAAGCTTGTGGTATTGAAAGAATGAGAGTACCTCTATTCTTTGAATTATCATGTGCAGTCTGTTTCATTGAGTGTAGTAGGATTCACTAAATAAGTGAGTTAGATTGGTCGATTGAAACAAGGAATAAGGTTTGGTTCATTGAATCAATGATTGTAGTTTGATTCAATGATTCAATGAATGCAGGTTGTTTTATTTAATGAAAACGGTGAGCTTGACATATTGAATGAATGAGAGAAGCTCTACTCATTGAATTAAGACGGGCAGTTTGTTTCATGTAGTGAACGTGCGCAGTTTGTTAGAGACAATGCGTGAAACTTGTGCCATTGAATTAGTAAAAGTAGCTCTTCTCAATGAATGGACAAGTGCAGCCTTTTTCATTGAATGAACGTATGTAGTTTGGTTCACTGAATAAGGTAGATATCTTTGTTCCATTGAAAGAAGGAATAAGGATTGATTTATTGAATCAATGATTGTAGTTTGATTCAATGATTCAATGAATGCAGTTTGTTTTGTTAAATGAAAACGGTGAGCTTGACACATTGAATGAATGAGAGAAGCTCTACTCATTCAATTAACACGTGCAGTTTGGTTCATGGGGTGAATGTGTGCAGTCTGATTGAAACAATGTGTGAAGCTTGTGAATTTGAATGAATGAGTAACTGTATTCATTGAATTGACAAATGCAGTTTGCTTCATGAATTAAATGTGTCCAATTTGTTTGATTGACTCAATGCATTAAGCTGGTGGCATTGAACGAATGAGAGTACCTCTATCTCATTAAATTATCATGTGCTGTCTGTTTGATTGAGTGTAGTTAGATTCACTAAATAAGTGAGTTACGTTTGTTCCGTTGAAACAATGGATAAGGTTTGATCCATTGAATCAATTATTGTAGTTTGATTCATTGATTCAATGAATGCAGTTTGTTTCATTGAATGAAAGCGTTAAGCTTGACCTACTGATTGAATGAGAGTCGCTCTATTCATTGAATTGCCAAGTGCAGCCTCTTGCATTGAATGGATTTGTGCAGTTTCATTCACTAAATAAGCGTGTAAAGTTTGTTTCATTGAAACAAGGAATAAGGTTTGATTCATTGAATCAATTATTGTAGTTTGATTCAATAATTAAATGAGTGCAGTTTGTTTCATTGAATGAAAGCATTAAGCTTGACACTGAATGAATCAGAGAAGCTCTACTCATTGAATTAACACGTGCAGTTTAGTTCATGGAGTGATTGTGTGTAGTCTGATTGAAACAATGTGTGAAGCTTGTGACATTTAATGAATCAGTAGCTGTATTCATTGAATTGACAATTGCAGTTTGCTTCATGAATAAAATGTGTGCAATTTGTTTGATTGAATCAATGCGTTAAGCTTGTGCCATTGAATGAATGAGAGTAGCTCTTCTCAATCAATTGACAAGTGCAGCCTCTTTCATTGAATGAACATATGCAGTTTGGTTCACTAAATAAGGGAGATTTGTTTGTTACATTAGAACAAGGAATAAGGATTGATTCAGTGAATCAATGATTGTAGTTTGATTCAATGATTCAAAGAGTGCAGTTTGTATCATTGAATGAAAGCGTGTAGTTTGACCCATTGAAGGAATGAGAAAAGCTCTACTTATTGAATTATGACGCGGTCTACATCTTTGAATAGATGAGTGCAGTTTGCTCCATTGACTGAAAGTGTTTTGCTCGTGGCATTGAATGAGTGGCCAGAGCCCTACTCTTTTAATAAAGACATACAGTGCATTTCATTGAATGAATAAGTGCAATTTGATTCACGAAGTAAATGAGTTAAGTTTGTTTGATTGAATCCATTGAATGAAATGTTTGATTCATTGACTCAATGATTGCAGTTTGATTCAATGATTGAATGAATGCAGTTGGTTTCATTGAATGAAAGTGCTAAGCTCGAGACATTGAATAAACAAGAATAGCTTCACTATTGAATTGACACGTGCAGTCTGTTTCATTTCATGAATGCATGCAGTTTGTGTCATTGAATGAACGCGTGCAGTTTCTTTCATTGAATGAATGGCAAAAGCTAGATTCATTGGAATAGGACTTGCAGTGTTCCTCATTGAATGAATGTTTGCACTTTGATTCAAGCATTGCATGAATGCAGTTAAATCCACAAATGAGTGAAGTTTGTGCAATTAACACAACGAATTACGTTTGTTTCTTTGAATCAATGATTGAAATATGAATGAATGAATGCATGCAGGTTGTTTCATTGAAGTAAAGCGTTAAGGACGAGGCATTGAATGAAAGAGAAGATCTCTACTCATTGAATGAACAGGTGCAATTTATATCATGGACAAAATGCGTGCAGTTTGTTTGATTGAATCAATGCGTTAAGCTTGTGGCTTTGAACGAATGAGAGAATCTCTACTCATTGAATTATCATGTGCAGTCTGTTTCATTGAATGAATGAGTGCAGTCGGATTCACTAAACAAGTTTGTTCCATTGAAACAAGGAATAAAGTTTGATTCATTGAATCAGTTATTGTAGTTTGATTCAATGATGAAATGAATGCAGTTTGTTTTATTAAATGAAAACGGTGAGCTTGACACATTGAATGAATGAGAGAAGCTCTACTCATTGAATTAAAACGGGCAGATTGGTTCATGTAGTGAACGTGTGCATTTTGTTAAAGACAATGCGTGAAACTTGTGCTATTGAGTGAATGAGTAGCTGTATTCATTGAATTGAGAAATACAGTTTGCTTCATGAAATAAATGTTTGCAATTTGGTTGATGAAATCAATGCCTTAAGATTTGGGCATTGAACGAAAGAGTGTATGAACGAATGAAGGAATTATCATGTGCTGTCTGTTTCATTGAATGGACGAGTGAAGTAAGATTCACTAAATCAGTGAGTTAGGTTTGTTCGATTGAAACAATGAATAAGGTTTGTTTCATTGAATCAATTATTGTAGTTTGATTCAATGATTGAATGAATGCAGTTTATTTTATTGAATGAAAGCGTTAAGCTTGACCTACTGATTGAATGAGAGTCGCTCTATTCATTGAATTGACAAATGCAGCCTCTTGCATTGAATGAACTTGTGCAGTTTCATTCAATAAACAAGCGTGTTAAGTTTGTTTTGCTCGTGGCTTTAAATGAATGGCCGGAGCTCTATTCTTTTAATAAAGACATACAGTGCATTTCCCTGAATGGGTGCAGTTTGATTCACGAAGTAAATGTGTTAAGTTTGTTTGATTGAATCCATTAATATTGTTTGATTCATTGACTCAATGTTTGCAGTTTGATTCAATGATTGAATCATTGCAGTTGGTTTCATTGAATGAAAGAGTTTGGCTCGCGACATTGAATAAACCAAGAAAAGCTTCACTATTGAATTGACACGTGCAGTCTGTTTCATTTCATGAATGCATACAGTTTGTATCATTGAATGAACGCGTGCAGTTTCTTTCATTGAATGAATGGCAAAAGCTAGATTCATTGGAATAGGACTTGCAGTGTTCCTCATTGAATGAATGTTTGCAGTTTGATTCATTAATTGCATGAATGCAGTTAAATCCACAAATGAGTGAAGTTTGTACAATTAACTCAATGAATTATGTTTGTTTCTTTGAATCAATGATTGAAATATGAATCAATTAATGAATGAATGCAGGTTCTTTCATTGAAGTAAAGCGTTAAGCACGTGGTATTGAATGAAAGAGAAGAGCTCTGCTCATTGAATGAACAGGTGCAGTTTGTTTCATGGACTAAATGGGTGCATTTGTGTGATTGAATCAATGCGGCACGGTGGCACAGTGGTTAGCAAGCTGCCTCACAGCGCCATAGACCCGGGTTCAATTCCTGACTCAGGCGACTGTCTGTGTGGAGTTTGCACATTCTCCCCGTGTCTGCGCGGGTTTCCTCCGGCTGCTCCGGTTTCCTCCCACAGTCACAAAGATGTGCGCAGGTCAGGTGAATTGGCCATGCTAAATTGTCCGTAGTGTTAGGTAAGAGGTTAATGTAGGGGTGTGGGTGGCTTGGGCTTCAGCGAGTCGGTGTGAACTTGTTGGACCGAAGGACCTGTTTCCACACTGGAAAGTAATCTAAAAGTAAACTAATCTAAAAAAAATGAGTTAAGCTTGTGGCTTTAAACGAAAGAGAGAACCTCCAGTCATTGAAGTGTCTGTTTCATTAAATGAATGAGTTCAGTAGGATTCACTAAATAAGTGAGTTACGGTTGTTCCATTGAAACAACGAATAATCGTAGTTAGAATATATGATTCAATGAGTGCAGTTTGTATAATTTAAAGGGAGCGTTGAGCTTGATACGTTGAATGAATGAGAGAAACTCTCTCATTGAATTAACACGTACACTTTGGTTCATGGAGAGAATGTGTGCAGTTTGATTGAAACAATGTGTGAAGCTTGTGACATTGAGCGAAGGAGAGTGGCTGTATTCATTAAATTGACAAATGCAGTTTGCTTCATGAACTAAATGTGTGCAATTTGTTTGATTGAATCAATGCGTTAAGCTTGTGGCATTGAACGAATGAGAGTACCTCTATTCTTTGAATTATCATGTGCAGTCTGTTTCATTGAGTGTAGTAGGATTCACTAAATAAGTGAGTTAGGTTTGTTCGATTGAAAGAAGAATAAGGTTTGGTTCACTGAATCAATTATTGTAGTTTGATTCAATGATTCAATGAATGCAGGTTGTTTTATTTAATGAAAACGGTGAGCTTGACACATTGAATGAATGAGAGTCGCTCTATTCATTGAATTGACAAGTGCAGCCTCTTGCATTGAATGAACTTGCGCAGTTTCATTCTCTAAATAAGCGTGTAAAGTTTGTTTCATTGAAACAAGGAATAAGGTTTGATTCATTGAATCAATTATTGTAGTTTGATTCAATAATTAAATGAGTGCAGTTTGTTTCATTGAATGAAAGCATTAAGCTTGACACTGAATGAATCAGAGAAGCTCTACTCATTGAATTAACACGTGCAGTTTAGTTCATGGAGTGACTGTGTGCAGTCTGATTGAAACAATGTGTGAAGCTTGTGACATTTAATGAATGATTAGCTGCATTCATTGAATTGACAATTGCAGTTTGCTTCATGAATAAAATGTGTGCAATTTGTTTGATTGAATCAATGCGTTAAGCATGTGGCATTGAACGAATGAGAGTACCTCTACTCATTAAATTATCGTGTGTTGTCTGTTTGATTTAGTTTAGAAGGATTCACTAAATAAGTGAGTTAAGTTGTTCGATTGAAACAAGGAATAAGGTTTGATCATTGAATCAATGATTGTAGTTTGATTCAATGATTCAATGAATGCAGTTTGTTTTGTTAAATGAAAACGGTGAGCTTGGCACATTGAATGAATGAGAGAAGCTCTACTCATTGAATTAAAACGGGCAGATTGGTTGATGGAGTGAACGTGTGCAGTTTGTTAGAGTCAATGCGCGAAACGAGTGCCATTGAATGAATGAGTAGCTGTATTCATTGAATTGAGAAATGCAGTTTGTTCATGAAATAAATGTTTGCAATTTGCTTGATGGAAGCAATGCGTTAAGCTTCTGGCATTGAACGAATGAGTACCTCTACACATTGAACTATCATGTGCAGTATGTTTCATTAATTGTAGTAGGATTCACTAAATAAGTGAGTTAGGTTTGTTCGATTGAAACAAGGAATAAGGTTTGATTCACTGAATCAATGATTGGAGTTTGATTCAATGATTCAATAAATGCAATTTGTTTCATTCAATGAAAACGGTGAGCTTGACACATGAATGAATGAGAGAAGCTCTCTCATTGAATTAAACTGGCAGTTTGGTTGATGGAGTGAACATGTGCAGTTGATTGAGACAATGTGTGAAGCTTGTGGCATTGAGCGAATGAGAGTAGCTGTATTCATTAAATTGACAAATGCAGTTTGCTTCTTCAACTAAATGTGTGCAATTTGTTTGATTGAATCAATGCCTTAAGCTTGTGGCATTGAACGAAAGAACCTCTACTCTTTGAATTAACAAGTGCAGCCTCTTTCATTGAATAAACGTGTGCAGTTTATTTCACTAAATAAGCGTGTTAAGTTTGTTTCATTAAAACATTGAATAACGTTTGAGTCATTGAAACAATCCTTAAAGTTTGATTCAATGAATCAAGAATGCTGTTTGTTTCTTTAAATGAAAGCGAAATGAATGTGTGCAGTCTGATTGAAACAATGTGTGAAGCTTGTGACATTGAATGAATGAGTAACTGTATTCATTGAATTGACAAATGCAGTTTGCTTCATGAATTAAATGTGTGCAATTTGTTTGATTGACTCAATGCGTTAAGCTTGTGGCATTGAACGAATGAGAGTACCTCTAACTCATTAAATTATCATTTGCTGTCTGTTTGATTGAGTGTAGTTAGATTCACTAAATAAGTGAGCTACGTTTGTTCCATTAAAACAAGGAATAAGGTTTGATTCATTGAATCAA